>NC_085035.1:2772863-2859622 GCF_963692335.1 Osmerus eperlanus
TCCCCACTCCCCTCTCACCCCCCCACCCCTCCCCCGTGCACTGTGCCTCCGCAGTCCGAACCCTTCAAGCTCTCCAGAGTCCGTTATCAGAGCCGTTATGCCCTAGAGAGCAGCGGAGTGGTTGACATGACCCTCGAGTGTGGAAGCCTCTGATCTGTGGGGAGACACGACCCTAACTTCCCCTCCCGTCGGACCCCCCGTGAGCGCTAGCAGGCTAGCAGGAGGGTTAGCATGTCTTGTCTGAGCTCAGGGTTCGTCGCTCGTAGGTGGGGGGGGGGGAGAGAGCGGGCAGGGTTAGGTCACGGCTCCCTGCAGGAGCATAGGAGGAGAGCTGAGGAACTAGGGACGGAATCTCAGAGACTCCTCACCTGGGCCCCGCCCTCAGATCTGTGATGCATTCAAGTAGAACCCCCTAGTTAGCCACGGTGGGTAGCTCTGGTTGGGTTTTTTAACCTTGGACATTTGACCTTTGATCCTAACCCCCCCCCCTCCCTTACCTCCCACAGAGGTATGTGGAGAACTGCACTGTGTCTGCCTGCTATAACGAACTCATACAGATAGAACACGGAGAGGTGCGCTGTCAGTTCAAACTCAGGTAAACACACACACACACACTGGAGCACACACACACACACTGGAGCACACACACACACACACTGGAGCACACACACACACTGGAGCAGACACACACTGGAGCACACACACACACACTGGAGCACACACACACACACACTGGAGCACACACACACTGGAGCACACACACACACTGGAGCAGACACACACTGGAGCACACACACACACACTGGAGCACACACACACTGGAGCAAGCACGCAGACCCCCCCAAAAAACACACATACACACATTGATTTGTAGAATCAATTTTGTAGCTGGTTTGACGTGCCCATCTCCTCCTTCAGGGCGTGTAACTCTGTCTTTACCGCTCTGGAGCACTGTCAGGAAGCTGTGGAGATCACCAGCGAGGACCACGTGATACAGGTACACACACACACACACACACACACACACGGTCGTATCAAATCACAGGTCTAACTCTCGTGGCCCCGATGTGTCTTTACGTCCTAATTTATACGTCTGTAAATCTACGACCTGTCCTCTTCCCCGCTCCAGTACGTCAACCCGGCGTTTGAGCGTATGATGGGCTACCACAAGGGGGAGCTGATTGGGAAGGAGCTGACAGAACTCCCAAGAGTGAGAGGAACCGAGCTGACCTCCTGGACACCATCAACACCTGCATCAAGAAAGGAAAGGTGAGAGTCATGACCACCCCCCTGCCTGTCTTTCCATCAGTCCGATCGTCCGTTCATCCACCCCTGTCATCTGTTCATCCATCCATCCACCCATCCGATTACCCATCCAATCGTCCATCCAATCATCGATCCACCCATCCATGGATCTAATATCTACATATTGATCTACTCTCAACCTGTTCATCCATCCCTCCCTTCAGTCGTTACTTCCATGTTGCCCCCCTCCCTCCCTCCCTAAGATGAGCAGGGTGTGTGTGGGGTGGGGTTTCCTGACGGTGGTGTTGTGTGCAGGAATGGCAAGGGATCTACTACGCCCGGAGGAAGTCGGGAGACAGCATCCAACAGCACGTGAAGATCACCCCCGTCATTGGCCAGGGAGGGTGAGTGATCTCATCTTCTGTGACTACCTGACTGTGTTCGAGCCAGGCTGGGGCTGTATGTGGAACACATACAGTTTATTTATTTATGTCCTTTGTTTAGGAAGATCCGCCATTTTGTGTCTATCAAGCGGCCCCACAGTGACAACAACAAACAGGTGAGCTCACATCCCAGTCTCCCCTGGGGGGTTTCGAACCTCTAGCTCTCTGCAATCAGTATTTTCACACACACACACACACACACACACCACTTGAATGAGAATCTTTGTGTTGTCGCATACAAAACACATTCCTTAGTTAGCAGTGATATTTATTTGAGGGCACTTACATATGTTTATGTGCCAAAGGCCAAGTCGTTATACAGCTGGTCATTGTGTATCTGTGTGGGAGAATGGATCTAGTGATTGTACAGGATCGACTGCCCTCCAGAGCAGTAGAAATAAACACCAGAAATGATTTGATTGATTTTTAGTTTCTTCTCAAATATCTACACAAAGCAAATATTGTACGACTTGTGTACACCGGTGTTATGTTGGTGACAGCAATTTTCTATGGATAGTGAGAGAAGTTTATATATCGTAACTCTACAATGCACTTTCTCGCATGTAGCGTGTAGACACATAGGTCATCAGGACCTCAGTAGCGCAGAGACCGCATCAAGCATTTCTGTTATGGAACTAAAGCCCTCTGCTCCTCTCAAGCAGTTTGTAAAGCTTGGGAGCAGGTGTGTGGCTTTCGGACTTGGTCCTGAGCTAACAGCGTCATGCTAAGCTAAAGCTAGCCTAATCGCTAGGCTTCCCCCGCTAAGGCTTGTGAGGGCAAGAAGCCAGGCACCGTAGCTAAATATACCCCAGACCAGGATGTTCCCCGACCAGCCTCAGCTCTCCGCTAGCTTTCATCTCGTGTGTGTCGAAGGTGAGTCAGCTTCCGTCGTCTGCGTGCCGGAGCAGTGCGCTGTTCCTTCCCGCACGTTGGGACTGGTTGGCAGATCCCGTCGACCGGCGCTCCCAGCCCCCTCCTCCTCCCAGCGTCCCTCCCCACCAGGAATTCCAGAGCACCTCGACACCGTGGCCTCGCTATGACATTCCTGTCAGCCTCGGCCCTGACCCCTTACCTCGCAAGGGATCCAAGATAGATCCTGTGTTTGCTTTGGGGATCTCTGCTTCGAGATCTAAACAGAAAATATCAGCGCTAGGTCTCCCCAGCCAGACTCCTTGGCGGGCGCCCCTGGTTTCCATATTAGCGTGATGTTGTGCAGTGAGCTGAAGCTCGTCTGTGGATGGGGCCTCGAGCAGATCTCTGACCCGTTTCCCAGCTTCAGTGCTGTTAACGCGATGCCTTCTCTAGATAATCTTTGTGCTTCGGAGCCAAAGAATACCGCTAGGATACAGCCTGCTAAATCTGGCAATTTAGTAAATCAAACAAAGTGTTTACCCTTTCTTAATCCTATTTACTCAACTGAGGAGGGGGAAGTGGAGGGGTGTGTGTGATTGTTTTCAGAGTCTCCCAGCACTGTCCAACTAGTGTGTACACTAAATTCAGCCACTTGTAATCCTAGGTCCTTGTCCAGTAAAACTGCATAACTGGATTAGAGAGAGAGAGAGAGAGAGAGAGAGAGAGAGAGAGAGAGAGAGAGAGAGAGAGAGAGAGATGGACAGAGAGGATTGGAGAGAGAGAGAGAGAGATGGACAGAGAGGATTGGAGAGAGAGAGAGAGAGAGAGAGAGAGAGAGAGAGAGAGAGAGAGAGAGAGAGAGAGAGAGAGAGAGAGACAAATCACTGGTCTCATCAGGCCTTCTCAGTCAACATGGATGCCTTTCAGGGACATACCCAAGCTTAGAGAGAGAGAGAGAGAGAGAGACTCTGGGGCTCAGAGAAGGAGGGAGGAGGAGAGGACAAGAGGAGAGGACAGGAGGTTTGACGTCGGCACGTGGTCTGCGAAAAGCAAATCAGAGAGAGAGAGAGAGAGAGAGACATCCACAAAGGTTTGTTTCACGGAGCGTGCTGTTGCTACCGTAGGCTTGGCTGTGGCCCAAGTGGTGCGTGTGTGTGCGTATGTGTGTGTGTGTGTGTGTGTGTGAGAGAGAGATACAGAAGGGGGGGCGGGGGGGTGGCAGAGGAGGAGGAGTGGGGTGACAGGGTGTGGAGTCGTCAACATCAGCCATGCTGTGATGCTTGGCTCAGGCCCCTGTGTGGGTCTGATTTCTCTGACAGTAACTAGGAGCTGATTAATGAACACAGAGAGCTTTTCCAGGGATAGTCTGCCATCAGCCTTTCTCTCTCTTTTTTGTTCTCTGTCTCTCTTTCTCTATCTATCTCTCTCTCTAGCCGTCTCTCTATCTCTCTCTGGGCCCGATCTTGCACCCAGCGCAATTGACTTTGTCAACGACGCAAGTATCATTCCTAGTTTGCACTCGACGCAAAGTTGACTTTTCCCTCCACAGACGCACGTCGAAATGACCTTGCGCTCCCGTGGGCGGTTCAGCGAAAAAGGAGGCGTGTTCCGGCGCAAACGTTACCTGGTGCTATTTTGCAGTTTCCAAAAAACAATTCCGCCACTGACCAGGAAAAACGTGGTCTAAAGTCAATGGCGCATTATTCAGATGCTATTTTAAGGGCGCAAGCTTGGTCCGTGCACACTGCTGGCGAGGCCAGGGTCTTCTTTCTGCGAAGCTACGTTACGTTGTTTTGATTTATGGTGTGTTACATTTCTTCAATGATTATAAAAAGATTTTCATGAGAAATCTCTATGTATGTGAACATGATTTGTAACAATTGTGCCAATTTTCTCCCACGCCTGTTTAACCAAAGCTAATTTGGGTGGGTTTCTTCTCCCATCTCCATCAGAATCAGAATTCGGTTTATTCGCCATGTAGCCTATGTTACACAAACACGGAATTTACTGTGGCAGGAAGGTGCAAACAATAAACATATACGGGTCTTAAATTAAGTAAAAAAGTACAATAGTTAAACTAATTCCAAGAACCAAACAATTTAAAAAATAAAATATAAGGTAGGCTATAAAAATAAGAATAAGAATTTGAATGAGCAGCATGAGCAGGCAATTTAGTGCAATGAGAAAACTGCTCTGCCTTTCCCATACAATGTCACTTGTCTATCTGTTACGGCCCTGACTAGAACGTCGGTCTCCTTGGCTGTGAACCGCTCCTGGCGTGCGCCTGGCAAATCCGCCGTTATAATAGCAATCCGCCATGGAACAAGCGCTGCTCTTAAAGGGAATGTGAGATGACGCTCTGATTGGTTTATTGCACGTTACGCCCAAACCACACCCATTAGTAATGTAGCTACTTCGGACCTACCCATTTTAGATTTGCGCCAGGCGCAAAGTCATTTATCCCGCCGGCAAAATAGCAACCGAGCCGGAGTCCCGCCCACAAAGTTACTTGCGCTTTGCGGTTTGGTACTTGCGTTTCAGATCGTCAAAATAGGGGGGTCTGTCTATTTCTCTATCTCTCTATTTTTCTCTTTCAGTCTATCTATCTCTCTGTCTCTCTTTCTGTCTCACTCTCTCTCTCCTATATTGTCAGTCCCTCTCACTATTTCCCTGATAGTCTACCTCACTTTCTCTCACCAGTTCCTCTCTTCCCTTTCTCTTCTCGCCCGTCTCACGGGCCCGTCTTTACAGTTCGAGCGGTGTTTTAACGGTCGACAGTTCCGACGTTTTCCACACAGCCTGTTTCACGAGGGGCCTCTGTGAACGTCACCCATTCTGAAGGGTGAACATTCGCTCCTACTTCCTGGTACCCTGCTGTGATAAACTAACCCCGTCCTCTCCTTCCTGTGTTCAGGTGCACAAGATCAACCGAGAGGAGAGAGTGAGTGGAGAGCATTCCCAGACAGGTAACCTGCCCATCTGCTCCCTGTGTCTAACCACACAGACTTTGTCATCGTTTCCCTGCTCTGCCCCTCCGGGGTTTCATAAACGGTCCTATCAGAGGGCGGACATATTGTTCGCTGCGCGCGTGTCTCCCGAGACTGGTTGTGTTCACACGGCGTGTCTCGCAAGCCGTGACGGCTTCAGCGGGTCTCTTCAAACACTCATGGCCTCCCACACACAGACAGGCCGTCGTTCCTGAAAAGCCTTTTCCTACATTCCCGGGTTTCAGACCACGACCCTCCTCTCCCCCTGTTTCTCTCCCCCTCGTCTCTCACCATCTCTCCCCTGTCTCCCCCCCTCTCTCTGGCTCTCTCTCCATCCC
Organism: Osmerus eperlanus; assembly: GCF_963692335.1. Lineage (NCBI taxonomy): Eukaryota > Metazoa > Chordata > Actinopteri > Osmeriformes > Osmeridae > Osmerus > Osmerus eperlanus. The sequence goes on from NC_085035.1 coordinate 2,778,729, forward strand.
CCCCCCCCCCCCAGAGGGACACTCCCTGCGTCACCGGGACCGGAGGAAAGAGTCTCTGGACGCCAGGTCCATCTGCTCCCGAAGCAGCGACGGTGAGAAACCCCCGGAAAGGGTTCAATTCTGCTTCTAAATGGAAGGGGGTGTTGTATGTGGAAGGGTGGTGGTGGTGGGGGGTAGATGGGAGAGGATGTTTTTCGATGGAAGGGGGAGGTGGGGTGGGTCAGGGACTGTTTATAAAGGGGGGATATTTCCAGATAAGAACGAATGAAGCTTCGGTCCAAAGTGAGAGACTGGGAGGGAGAAACAGAAGGAGGGAAGCGAGATGAAGTGAGAGATCCTGCGGGAGGTGAAGACACTTGAGTGTGAGAGAGAGAGAAAGAGAGAGAGGTAATAAGGACTCGCACTGCATTATGGGAGGCACTCAAGCTAAAGAGCCCTCAAAGAGTCGTGTCTGGGGATGCTGATGACATCACTACCCCCCCCGACGCCCTCTCCACTTTGACGTGTCTATTTTCAGAAACGGGGTTGTCACTCGACTCCCGGCTCCTGCTTCTCTCTCTCTTTCCCTCTCTCTCCCCCTCTATCTCTCTCTCTCTCTCTCCTCACGCCCTCCTCACCCTGCCCTCCGTTTTTCGCTCTCACCTCTCCGTTCACTGAGATGACTTCTCTCTGACTTTGATGGCCTCAGTGAGGTTGTGTTGGTGAGCTCACCACCACCGCGGGCCCTGGGATTGACGTGGCGTTCGTGACGAGGTGTCATGTGTCACGAACGACACAATATCTATCGGATCTATCGATCTGTCAAATGAGAGGATCATGAACCAGGCAGGTTTTACCGGAAGTTCTGTGAAGTACTCATGCTTTCTGTTCTGATCTACTCAGCCCCCAGCTTGCAGAATCGGAGATATTCATCCGTAGCCAGGATCCACTCCATGACCATCGAGGCTCCTATCACAAAGGTACACCACTGACACACACACACACACACACACACACACACACACTTACTCAGCTAACTAAAGCAGTTCCTAGAATGTTCTGGATGTTCCCCTGGCCTGATCGATGAGCTCATCTGTGGTCTGGATAGAGACATGCAGTCGACACAGGCGTGATGGACGTCTGAGAACGTGTCCGTCTGCCTCTTTTGCCCCCTGACGGAAACGTAGCTCACCCTTCAGACGATTTACGATCCCGACGCCACGAGAATATCGCCGGAATGTCTGAGAAGCTCTCGGAAGGGAAGCTAGGGGTCTGAGAACATATTCCGAACGTTTGTGAAACATTCTTGGAAGGTCGCCGCCTTGGTCTTGCCTTTATGGAACAGTCCCGACACCTCACGCAACCCAGGCAAGGCACAAGCAAACGCTCGCGAGTCAGAGATGAGCATCAGGAAGAGGATCGATGCGCCTGACTGGCATCGATTACACCGGCAGACCTGGGGGGGGGGGGGGGGTGGCAGTTGTTCTGCTTATCAGTGGAGTCCTAACCTGATAGTGCTGTTATCGCCTGTGTAAGTCTGTGGGGTGAAGTTGGCTTTGATTGAAAGGGAAGCGCGGAGAACGGGTGCAGTGTTTCCTCTGCTGTACAGTAGCAGTGAGCTCTCAGAGCCCTGGTGAAACTCTGCTGCTTTCAAACAGCCCCGTCTCAACCCCATAATTCTGGGATACTGCCATTAGCTCTGACTAACTGCTTTATTTAGTTATTAGGCCCAAGACACATGACATGCACTGCTCCATGGCACAGGCACAATGAAAGGAGCTCACTGTCTGCAGATAAATGTCGTCGTCCCCCCGAGGCTGTGTGTGTGTGTGTGTGTGTGTGGGGGGGGGGGGGGGGCACACTGGCCTCCAAGGTGTGTGTCTGCTTGTAAAAGTTATTCTGTTTTGTCCCCTCCCTCCCTCCACCCCTCCCTACTTCCCTCCATTCCTCACTCCTTCCCTCTAACCCTCCCTCCTTCTCTCCATCACTTCCTCCCTCGCTCCCTCCCTCCATTCCTCACTCCTTCCCTCTGACCCTCCCTCCCAGGTGATCAACATTATCAACACAGCCCAGGAGAGCAGTCCGGTGACGGTGGCCGAGGCGCTGGACCGCGTCCTGGAGATCCTCAGGACCACCGAGCTCTACTCCCCCCAGCTGGCCTCCAAGGAGGATGACCCCCACACCAACGACCTGGTCGGGGGGCTGATGAGCGTGAGTCCGGGCCCGCCGGACAGGTTCCACACGGGGGGGAGGGGGGTGCAGTTATATGCGTGGCTTCCCCGAGGACTCGCACCCAGACCTGGAGGGCAATTCGTTGGAAATCCGTTTGGACGTTTTTATGGTCGTGAAGGGAAGAGAGGAGGAGGACACAGGGGAGGAGGACAGAGAGGGAGGATGGAGAGCGGGAAGAGGAAGGAGAGGGTGGAGGGAGGACGGAGGGTATGGGGGGTTCACACGGAGTTCACTTCTGTAGAACATGTCTCTGTAGGGTTCCCTGTGGAACACCAACCAAACGTTCTGTAAATACCAAGCGGTAGCCGGGAACCCAGGATGTTCTGTTTACACGCCGAGGCTTTCGGTTCTGATTGGATGGGACCCGGGGAGGAAGGGGGTGGTGGGTCGGGCGTTGGGGTGTGTGGTTAAGAACACGGTCGTGCTTGGTTGGTGGCTGGTCCCAGACTCGCTCTGTTTATGTCAGCGTCCATAACGACATCCATCCTGTCTCTGGTGGGCGGCCGCACAGAGGTGGTTGGGAACCGGCGGGGGAACCTGTCCAGCAGCCACTCTGTCAGGTCCTTCAGCCGAACCTCCGTCCGTTCGTATCCAAGTCCCCCCTTAGGTCCAACTCTCTTTCATCTACGTCCTTCTCTCCAGAGTTATGGTCTGTTTGTCCGACAGGGAATGCAACGTTGCCCTTTCATGTGTTTTATTTCCCTCACTCCCCCTCTCTGCATAACACCACAGTCTGACACGGCAGACAGGGAAGTACGTGGGATACTCTCGTGTGTGAGTTATGACGCCGGATGAAAAATATGCCCCTGTTAGCCGAGGAGCGTGAGATAAACCAGGTGATGGATGAAGGCCTTTTTCTCTTCGTCGGGTTAAACTGTTTGGTTTGTCGTCTTTTTCTCTCACCAGGACGGTTTGAGGAGGCTGTCTGGGAACGAGTACGTGTTCTCCAAAAGCTCGCTCCAAAGTAAGCACCGGCACTCCCCCCCCCTCCCCCCCCCCTCCCCTCCCCCCCCCCCCCCTTCCCCGCTCTCTGTTAGCTTTACATGTCGGGTTTCATTATTTCAGTTCAGTCGAGACACCCTCACGTATTGATTCGAACAGTTTATTTTTGGACATTGGCGGAGTGGATGTGTATGAGGGAAGCACTCCATGCTTCTAGCATAGTGACTTACATAGTGACTTACATAGTGACTTACATAGTGACATACATAGTGACTTACATAGTGACTTACATAGTGACATACAACATACAATATGAGGCAGGGAGCGAATAGAGTAAAAATCCCCTTGATGGATATAACATACAGACAGGGGGGAGGAGATGGGGAGGATGGAGGGTGGCAGAAACACAATAATACAACAACCGGGAGTGAGTGTTGGAGTATCCTTGCGGTGTTATATCCGACGATAAGCAACTGCATGCCCCGTGCGGCGAAGGAAAAGGACATTCCGGAATCTGTCGTCGTTTAGTAGCCATCACAGGGGGCTGGGTCACGGAGGACGGACAGGGACCGATGTCAGGGAGTTATCTTCAACTCTGGAACTGAGGCAGGCTTCATCAGGCATGACCACGCATCGCTCATGACACTTTGTCCTTCCAGCCTGTTCCAGTAGATACATATATATATATATACGTATATACAGTACCTCTGGTTGTTTTATAGCTACATGGCCTATAGATGCCTGCTATTGAATCATTTCTTGTTACATGAACAGCTTCTCAAGGTGCACATGTTTGATATCTCGATAACACTGGTGTTATTGCTAATTCATGCTTTTTCCATTTTTCTCTCTCTCTCCCTCTCTCTCTCTTCATCTCTCTCTTTATCTGTGTGTGTGTGTGTTACAGATATGAGCCAGAGCCAGCTGGCCATCCCCGTCACCCTGAACGACATCCCCCCGTCTATCGCCGCCCTGCTGGATGACGAGGAACACTGGGACTTCAACATCCTGGAGCTGGAAGCTGCCACACACAAGAGGTGGGGGGAAGGGAGGGGAATGGAGGGGGAGAAGAGAGGACGGGAGGGCAGGGGATGGTAGGGAGGAGGAAGGGAGAGGGGAGGTGGTGGAGGAAAGGAGGGAGGAGAGGAGGTGGAGGGGAGGTCCAAGAACCAAGTCCTCCAGTGAGTGGACATACTGCGCCGTCAAAAGACAGTTACTATCATGATTAACCCACGGTGTCCCTTCCTCCCTCCACCGTCTCCTTCCTCCTCCCTGCCCCCCCCCCCCCCAGGCCTCTCACCTACCTGGGGCTGAAGATCTTCACGGGCTTCGGGGTGTGCGAGTTCCTCAGCTGCACGGAGGCCACGCTGCGCTCCTGGCTGCAGGTGATCGAGGCCAACTACCACGCCTCCAACTCCTACCACAACTCCAGCCATGCTGCCGATGTGCTGCACGCCACCGCGTACTTCCTCCGCAAGGAGAGGGTCAAAGTAGGGTCACGCACACACACACACACACATACACAAGCACACAGTGATACACGGACACTAAGACATGTTACACGTTTGACACAGTCGTGTTGGTGGATCGACTCGGGCGTTGGCTGAGAGCGAGACTGTGTTGGAAGTTGGAAGTTATCTTTAGCTGAGGGGGCTGTGTGTCTGTGAGCAGTCACAGCGATCGTGGAGATTGTTTTTCACTGCTCTGCTGTTGTTTTACTCTACAGCTAACAGTTTATCTCCCGGGCATCAAGAGCCTACCATTTGCCTTTTCTTTTACCAGTGCTTATGCGGTCCAATAAATATCTTCTCCCTGTCATAAATGTGAACATTTGCTAGTGATTATTGTTATTAGCTGTTGGTACATAACTCGGATATTTGGTTGTTTTCTGTTTATGGAGGAGCATGAGCTCATTCTTGATGTTTTTAGGGCCATATTTTGTTCAGTTTTCTTTGAACAAATCTACATTATCTCCAGGTGTGTGTCTCTGACTAGGAGTCCTATCTGTAACCGTTTCTTCCTGGTTGCTGACTCTGTGCATCATGGGAGATGTAGTCCACCTCTGACAGGCCTGCCTGCCTGCTGTGTGTGTTCCAGAGCAGCCTGGACCAGCTGGATGAGGTGGCTGCGTTGATAGCGGCTACGGTACACGACGTGGACCACCCCGGGAGGACTAACTCCTTCCTGTGCAACGCAGGAAGTGAGCTGGCCGTCTTGTACAACGACACGGCGGTGTTGGAGAGCCACCACGCCGCCCTGGCCTTCCAGCTCACCGTGAAAGACGGCAAGAACAACATCTTCAAGAACATAGACAGGTGAGAGAGACTGGATCCCTCCCAAAAGGATCTCTCTCTCTCTGTCTTTCTGTCTCTCTCTCTCTCTTACTCTCTCCCTGTAGCTAGGTCGCTACAGGGTCTCTGTTCTTGTGTCCTGGAATTGGTCTTGTGTTTTTACAAGCATGCACAACAGACCTGGAACATTCCATGCGTGTGTGTGTGTGTGCACCTGTGTAACTGTGTGTGTGTGTGCACCTGTGTAACTGTGTGTGTGTGTGTGTGCACCTGCGTAACTGTGTGTGTGTGTGTGCAGGACTCAGTTCCGGACCCTGCGACAGGCCATCATAGACATGGTGCTGGCCACAGAGATGACTCGTCACTTTGAGCACGTCAACAAGTTTGTCAACAGCATCAACAAGCCCATGGCTGCCATCGAAGAGTCCAGCTCCAACGTAAGACACACTCTCCATGTTCAGTCCTGGACGGACACAGCCAGCCTCGTCTGCCCTCGTAATATCAGGGTAGAAAGAGATTCTAGATAATTTGGTGTTTCCTATCACCTTCTCATGAGCATGAATGAGATGACTGTATAACAAGCTAAATATTTTTGGTCATTTCACAATGGAGCACTACCATGACAGAGCGTTAAGTTCAGAGCATGTGACTGTCCGCCCTGTTTCTGGAACAACTGATAACAGTGTGTGCGTGGGACCGTGTGTGTGTGTGTTCTGTCACTCCGCCCCAGAGTGAGGGGAGTGACAGCGAGGGCCAGGCAAGCATCCGGAACTCTCCGGAGAACCGCCTGCTGATTAAGAGGATGATGATCAAGTGTGCTGACGTGGCCAACCCGTGCCGCCCGCTGGAGCTGTGCATCGAGTGGGCGGGCCGCATCTCGGAGGAGTACTTTGCTCAGGTGAGGCCTGGAGACCTCCTCACCTGAGGCAGGGCTAGACGTGATGGAGGGGAATCCTAAAACAGCCTTGTTTCTCTGTCTCTCTCTCCCCTTCTGCTTCACTCTCTCTCTCCCCTTCTGTTTCTCTCTCTCTGTCTTTCTGTCCCTCCCTCCCTCCCTCCCTCCCTCTCTCTCTCTCTCTCTCTCTCTCTCTCTCTCTCTCTCTCTCTCTCTCTCTCTCTCTCTCTCCCCCCTTCTGTTTCTCTCTCTCTCGCTCTCCATCTGTCCTCCCTCCCTCTCTCTCTCTCTATCTCTTCCTCTGTCTGTCTCTCTCTTTCTCTCTCTCCTTCTCCCTCGCTCTCTCTTTCTTTCTCTCTCTCACTTTTCTCTCTGTCTCTCCCTCTGCTTTCTATGTGGACGTCTTGATAACTTGTTGGACGTGTGTGTGTGTGTGTGTTGCAGACAGATGAGGAGAAGAGACAGGGTCTGCCTGTGGTGATGCCGGTGTTTGACAGAAACACCTGCAGCGTGCCCAAGTCTCAGATCTCCTTCATCGACTACTTCATCACCGACATGTTCGACGCCTGGGATGGTGAGAAGCGGTTTCTCTCTCTCTCTCTCTCTCTCTCTCTCTCTCTGTTGTGTGTGCTGTGTTGTAATCCGGGCCTCCTCCTGGAGTGATTGTATTAATCAAAGGCCAAGGTGTCAGAGTCAGTGAGTCAGATGGACAGCTTGCCCCGAGGGATCGCAAGTTTGGCCTCGTTTTTTGGTTTCCCTCATCCGTCAAGCTCGCACGCCACACACGTACGAACCAACGCGTTCACGCACTCGCACACAAACGCACAACACACAGATACACAGACGACACACACACACACAGTGCCAGGGTCAGATCCAGAGTTGTGGGGGATGTAGGCCCCCCCCCCTGCCCGTGTCTGAGCTACACTTAATAGTGGGTATGAGTCTGAGTTAGTGAGTTATTTAGCTTGATAGTTAGTTAGTTAGTTAGTCAGTTAGTTCGCTAGCTAGCTAGTGAGCTAGGAGAGCCATGCTCTCCCTGGAGTGGAGACGTGTTTACTGTCAACACAGCTCTGATGTCACGGAAAGATTCCAAAGGCCACAGGGAACAGGGGCAGAGAGGATGGGACTTAAGGGAAGGAAGGAGGAAGGGATGAGGGAGGGGTTTGACACGCACCGGAGCATAAGTTTGTGTACACACAGAGGTTCCTAAACAAAACAACGCTCCCCAACGTGCACGCCAGCTTGTGATACGGCGGGGTCACGACTGAGGGTCACGACTAGGGGTCACGAGGGGTCACGTCCGGTCAGACATCCCACAACAGGCCGGAAGCGAGGAAGTAAACAACCCGGGTTCTGCGGACCATGCTGGGAAACCAACAAACACACACACATAGATACTGTACACACTCAGCAACACACACACACACACTTGTTCCATTGCTGTCCCTTTGTGGGAGAGAAATGTTGAAGATATTGTTCGTTGTTAGACGTTGCGTTAGTATGCGAGTGTATGTGCGTGTGAGAGTGTGTGTGTGTGTGTGTGTGCATCACCCTCTCACAACTTTGTGTGTGTCCCACCCCCCCAGCCTTCGCCAGTCTGCCCAGTCTAATGGAGCACCTGTCGGAGAACTACAAGTACTGGAAGAGCTTGGACGAGATGAAATGCAAGAGCCTGCGCCCCCCACCTCCACCATGAGCCCCCCCCCCCACCCCCCCCCCATCCCCCCCCCCTCCCACTTCCCTCCCTCTCCTCTCTCCAGTCAGGGGAGGCGGGAGGGACGAGGGGGTGTGTGTGTGTGAATGTAGCAGGTGCCGGTACTCCCGCATTCTGATCCTACGGACGCTCCTATCCCAGGATTCCCGGAACCTGGAGCCAGGGCGCCCCGAGCAGGAGTCAGGAGAACAGGCCAGACCTGCGCCCCAGAGACACGGACTCAGACTCACCACACGGTACTCCCCAGCACCTCAGACCCCAGGCTGTTCCCTCCTGGTGTGGCTCTGGTGGGGGTGCAGGGGAGCGGGTCAGGCTTCCATGTGTGAGATCCCCCTGCTGAGATCCTCCCGCTCTGTTCCGGCCTCCCTGCGTTCCCACTACTGATGTCCCGTGTTCCCCCTGCGCCCGCTCCACGGACGACTGGGGACCCCGGCGTCTCGCCCGACAATCGGAAAACCGTTCGACGAAGCGGAGAGAGAGAGAGCGCGCCGGAAACCAACCGCACTTTAGCCGATCGAGACTTTTTTTGTTGTTGTTTTGGGCTGTCGCCGTCTGTTCCTCTTGTTACTTTCGGCTTACGTGTTCGCTTTCTCATACGTTGTGTATTTACTGTGACGACCAAGTAGGGAACTTAGACGGCGACTGACTCTTTGCCTACAACGAAATGTATGTGAAGAACAATGTTCATGGATCAAGACAGGAACCATACTAAAGAAACAGCAGACTTGTTTCTCTGGACTTAGGTCTGTTTAACGCTAGAAAGCAAACTCGTCAACACACACAAACACATGACCTCCCCCACACACACACACACACACACACACAGGCGCACACACACGCATTCTCTAATGCGCTCTCTCCAAAAGCCCCTTGCTCCAAAACAGCCGACTTATAAAACTCCTGCTCTGTTCTCAGTGTGAACCAAGCAGCTGGTTTGTGAGCTCCAGAGTGAGTCTGGATACAGCCAGGCGTGCCAAGGGAGAGACCCCAGCAGAGAGCCGTGTCTGGGGCCAAGCCCCAAACTGTGACAGCCCCATACCTCCGCAGCTTAGGAGCACTCTGCTGAATAACTGTAATATATCTCGCTACAGGGGAGCTCCAGAGCTCTCCTCTGACGGCCAAGACCGGCGGGCAACGAGCCCATTGCCAGGCACCCCTCTGTGGGGTAGAAACCAGCTTGCAGTCAGACCCCATTCTGGAGGTATATGGGCCCCTTGAAAAGAGATCTGGGATTCTTAATGATTGTCTGGTGAGCTGGGTGAAGATACTTACCCTTCCTTCTAGTTTCTTGTTTCTCTGGCCGACGCACACTGTGACAAGGTACTGACAGTATTGACGCTGTCGACACAGCTTGACTCCCAAATGCAGTTGCCGATGAAATCACACAAGGTTTGTGAGTGGGGCTGTCAGGCAAACTGCAGTACTTTTATTGGAAAAGCAACAAAAGGAATACAATATATGTGTGTTTTGGGACGCTTTGAGCTTGTCTTCATTCACATCAGCGAGGTTGTGTGGACTGTGGTGAATGATAACGAGAGGTAACTTTACAAACCTACGAGACACATTCTATAAGACACTATTCTGTAGATAAGTGCTAAACTCCAAATACAACAAAACTGTCATATCTTGACTCAAGGGCAACGCATTTGTTTTACGAACCTTATTTTGTTTGGATGACTTTGAATGAATCAATTGTAACTGTAGAGGTACACTGAAGACTGAGATTGAAGTTATGGTTGTGACAGTTTAGATAACGAAGTCTCTCCATAATCGCGACTGATTTCTAACAGTCTCGTCGTCTTTGCTACGCGAGCTCACCCTCTGTCTCTCTTTCTCTATCACTCTCTCTTGGCCCACTTCTCTCTCCGTCCATGTTGCTGGGCCTTCGTGAAGTAGCATGCTCCTGTGGTCTGAGCAGAGAGGGACCTCACAGCAGGCTGATGAAAAGAGGCTGTTTAGACCCTCCCTGGGAACAGACTCGGTGGAGACCCGCTCCCTCCCAGACGCACCGCCGCTGTGGGCCCCCCAGGCCTGGTTCCTGTTAGCCCTGGGTTTCTACTCGACTGGACCCTGCGGCTCCACCAAGCAGCGCTTCTAGACGTTAGCCTAGCGCACCATGCCGGCACTGCACCTCACAGTCTGTCTGCTTCTCTACGTCATAGCTGTCACTTGGTTGTCCATCTGGAGAGAATCTGGTATCACTTGCTTTTTTTCTGGTATTTTAAAGTTGGAAGGAGATTGCGATTGCAAGGGGGAATTCTCAAACCAGCAATTGCGACGGGATCACATTCTTTTGAGATTAGTGCCCTCTGGTGGCGGCAGCGGGAGACTGCATGTCCGCCTGGCACGGCACAGCAATAACAGGACTGGCAGGGTCATGCGTTGTTGGATTGATGGTGTGTTTGTAGTGGGTCAAGTCCAGAGACAAAGTAGTGATTAGCTGACTGTGCTTTTCTGCTGGTTTACTTTGTACTGGAGATGGATGTGTGTGTGTTTTCTGTGTTTCAGTTGTACTGCGTCATATTGTGTATGTGTGTGTGTGTGTGTGTGTGTGTGTGTGTGTGTGAGTGTGTGTGTGTGTACATATATGTACCTTACAGGGTATCGTCTAGTTCTGCCATATAGCTGCATTCTTGAGATCCTATGAGAGGGGATATCCGGTACGCTTATATGCACGTGGCACTACCAAACAGTACCATCAGAGAATGTCTAATATAGGCTCTGGTACCATGGTGAAACCAACTTTACATTTCTTCCCCGACAAACTAAAAATCAGTCACACGTTTTATGTATCCAAACTATATCACGAGTAATGACTGGCTTATAGGAGAGCATAGAATTTAAAACACGGACAGATTTGTGTGGTGAAAGATGCATTCTTAAACCTACAACGCAGATTCATTGCGTTTATTCCGACGTCGTCCGACCTACTCCTCCATAATAACTGCTTCCCATTGGGTCCAAAGAGAAATTTGAGGGTTAGGCTACAGTACACAGCTGATGTATGTTTGTGTGTGTGTGTGTTTTAATACTCAATACAACTCAATACGACATACAGCTGGCATACAGTATTATAAAGGCACAGGGAAGCCCTTAAAGGTGCCTTAATCTGCTCTTTGCCAATGGAACAGGGTTCATAACAGTTGGAATGGTTTGTCTAGGGTTTGCGAGCGGCTTAACAAAGCCACTGTTGTAAGCCATTATAGAGCAACTAACTAATTCACGAGTTCATGTAAGTTTGGTGCCCTGCAATTTATCACTAGACTTCCTTGTTTGATAAGTATCAGGGTATCTATATTTCTCCTGTACTAACTGTTCCTGTTGTCAGACTGAGGGTTAGGGCTAACTTCTGCTCTGCGGTTCTCATAGTTGCTATGATAAGGAAACGATTGTGTGTGTGCGTGTGTGTGTTTGGCGTGCTGAGGTTATTGTCAGTTCCATGTAATATCGAATATCATTACAAATCATGATTTATTTTCTTCTCCAATTAGTGGGGAATTTCGGTTTGTGTACAGTACGTGATTCTAATGTCGTAAGGGTGACGTAATACTGGATGGGAGTCACTTTTGGTTGATTCAGATCCAAGAGATTCAGATGCCTTATCCTCTTCCTGTACTCACGCGCCAACGGCTTCACTAACTGTCACCACAATACGATATGACACCACACTGTAAACTACCTACTGTACCTGTTGCCGACGGCGACAACCAATTAGTGCCCCGTGGAGCCCCGCTAGTAGAGCTGTGTACGTTTCTATGGTTTCAGTTCTGCTGTTGTTCTTCTTCCTTGGTTTGTTGTTTTTTTTTTTGGTTGTTTATTTTGTGTATGTTCATGACTTTCCGTTTTACATACAGTAGCCTACACTTGCAGTATGGTCCATTTGTAAAGAGGCTTAAGATGTGAAATCAAACCATGATTGTTTCTTATCTTCAACAAACGCATCACGTCAACAAGTTGGTTTTTGATGTTTATTAATGAACATATTGATAAACTATATTCTATGGGATCTGTGCTTGTAGACAGCAGACAACAGTTACATCAGCTTACAGTATGCCTTTTCTCTTTAGGAATGACTGGAATTTGATTGTGTTGATCAGAGGTGATTAAATCCAGTTGATTGCTCTTGCCATCGAAATTAGAATTAGAACGGGTGGGAACGAGACAATAAACTAGCTTGCACTGCGATGCACTTCAGTGTCACAATACTGTAACGTCATGTAAAAAGCAGCCTTTTTATTACTTTGAGATGTGGTTCTCTCTCTCTCTCCCTTTCTTTCTATCTCTTTCTTTCTCTCGCTCTCTCGCTCTCTCTCTCTGGCAGAAACTGACGTTAGGATTGCAAATAACCTGCCAGTTCTAATTATTTTGTTAAATTTCCAAGCAAATCTCTCTATATATATGTCCACAAGTGTTAATGTATATAAGCTATATTTTCAAAAATAAATCTTTGTTAGCATCGCCCATTGAAAGGCAGTGTAAAGTATGGTAAAAATGTACATGTATTTTCAAAGGGTTTTGTGCGTTTGATGCATAATTGTGTAAAAGGGTTTGTGCATCAGTGCCATTTTCATCCACCATGGTTTCCTTTCCCAATTATTTCTGTCCTGTCAGAGTTCTTATTTCAATACTCTTTGTCAATACTTATTTGAAAAACGTATATGTGACAATAAAATTATCTTGAAATATAGATTTTGAATGCAAGTTTTTATTCGTCCAGTAATTTGCAATTTCAGATTCCCGTACGTTTCTCCATCAATCCCAAAATCCTATACAAGTTTAAAATCACAAATTACCTTTTGTTTCGAACCTTCAAAGTCGTAAACCACAGTTAGTATCTGTCAAACTGTTGTGGCAGTGCCGTAAAAACACCGGGTTTTAAAATAAAGAGTACAAAATGGAAAATAGAATCTGTCAACTAAATAAGCTCACTTAAAATCCACACAGGCCTATATGTAAATTCACAATGAAAACTGACCAGACACACATGCATAACACCTTTTGGCACAACAACAATTAACCTTTGACAAAAGCATAAAATCACATCATACATCATACACTCGACACTTTCCGCACACCATAACATTGAAATACTTATACATCAAACCGTAAGAACACTTGGCGCTTAGAGGCATTCCGTTTACTGTAAAACCATAAAACGTTATAAAACTCATGGTGACAGGTCGGGATAATAAATAAGGAAGTGGTGGATTAGTGTGACTATCAGATGCTAATCTCTCTTCAGACTCTGGGGACTCTAGACTGGACTGGCGTCTGTGGATTAGACAGGTGTCTGTAGATTAGACAGGTGTCTGTAGATTAGACAGGTGCCTGTGGATTAGACAGGTGCCTGTGGATTAGACAGGTGTCTGTGATTAGACAGGTGTCTGGATTAGACAGGTGTCTGTGGATTAGACAGGTGTCTGTGATTAGACAGGTGTCTGGATTAGACAGGTGTCTGTGGATTATACAGGTGTCTGTAGATTGGACAGGTGCCTGTAGATTAGACAGGGGTTTGGACTGGGCCGTTTGGGGGTCTGGAGGGGTGCTGTCAGAGCCCTCCGTTCTCATCCAGCTTCTGAAACAGGGCCAGGCTGCGCAGGCGGGACTGCCTCTCTCCGTTCCTCCACGCGATCAGCAGCGTGTCTGTGGAGCACGTCACCAGTCCCTTCTCTCCGAAGCTCACAAACATCTGCACACGGGGGGGCAACGATCACACGGTCACATGACACACAGCAGGGACTACAGGGTGGTAAGATGGACCGCTAGATTCGACCCAGGGATCCAACACACCTGATTCAGGTGACAGGGGTCGTTGTGAAGCTCAGCAGAAGCCTGGTATCGACCCGTTCATTTGAATCAGGTGTGTTGAAGCAGGGAAACATCTAGAACATGCAGGGCAGTGGGCCCCGAGGAGCAGGGTTGAGAGCCACTGTTCCGGATCTTTGAAACAAGCGTTCCGTAGAGAGACCGACGGCATGTCATGACATCATACCTGGACAGCTCCGGAGTGTCCAATCAGATCGCCGGTCAGCTCGAGGGTTTGGATGCTGGGAAACTCCACCTTCTTCACAGGAGGGCCCGCTTGCTTACCAGACCTCCCGAACGACCACATCCCAAAGAACCCTGGCAAGAAAAAAGGCAGACAGGAAAGATGAGAGGTAGAGAGAGGAGAGAAAGGGAGAGAGAGAGAGAGTTCACGAAAGCCTAGGAGAATGTTTAATACCGAATGTAACCACTAACAACGTCCCACGGCCTCGAAATATCCCGTGAGACGAAAACATACAATTTTTTTACCGTAAGACTGATAAATACTGTATTAATGAGAGAGAGAGAGAGAGAGAGAGAGAGAGAGAGAGAGAGAGAGAGAGAGAGAGAGAGAGAGAGAGAGAGAGAGAGAGAGAGAGAGAGAGAGAGAGAGAGAGAGAGAGAGAGAGAGAGAGAGAGAGAGAGAGAGAGAGAGAGAGAGAGGATGACATCCGGTACAGGCCCCGGGCCGGATTCGAATCCGGGCTGCCGCGAGGGCCCCCCCCCCCCCAAGCTGCAGACAGTCAGGCTGCTTTTCATGTGGTCCTGGCAGCCAGATGGCACAGTTCTCCTCGCATCAACGACATCATCACAGCGGGACGTCAAACTGGGATCCGCTCTCGGCAGCCCCTGGGCCTTGTCACATTTATGCATGTGAAAACATTCATCACGCGGATCATAAAAAGCCAATCAAAGTGATGTAGCCAAACTAACACTGGCCAAGGTTACGTTCAGCCTTCGCCGTGAATCCTGGACGAGGGTGCGGCGAGAAGCCAGCTCAGGAAGTGGGGTTCTGCGTGACGGGGGACGGGGGAGAAGGTTCTCTCTGAGGAGAGGACTCAACACAGAGAGAGAGAGAGAGAGAGAGAGACAGAGAGAGAGAGAGAGAGAGACAGAGAGAGACAGAGAGAGAGACAGAGAGAGAGAGACAGAGAGAGAAAGACAGAGAGAGAAAGAGAGACGAGAGGTCACAGTGACAGAAGCCAATGGAAAACAAACAGAAAAGAGAGCAGGGCAGCATCACAGCGTGAGCTGACAGAACTTCTAACTCGAGGAGTGTGTGTGGGCAGGAGTCTGTATGGAATTACTCATGTTCTCTCATCTCTGGAGCCAAACTCTACTGCTGCACGCCAGTCCATCAAAGACTACAGTACCCCCCCTCCACCCTGCATCCTCACACACACACACACACATCTTTACACCCGCCCCTCCTCCATACAATAAACAACCCCCTCAGAGCTTGTACACACTCCTTTGATTCCCAGACCCCCACACCTGGACGGCATTAGTGACCTGGCCACACACACACACACACACACAGGGCTGAGGGAAGGAAACCTTTTCTTTCAAGTCTCAGACAATAAGTATGTGAAATCAGAGTAGTCTCTGATCAAAACCCTCTGGTGTGCTGTGTGTGTTCGGTGTGTGTGTGTTCGGTGTGTGTGTGTTCGGTGTGTGTGTGTGTGCGGTGTGTGTGTGTGTCCGTGTCGTTGCTGTGTCTGTCCGTGTCCTCACTGAGTGTGTGCGCATGTGTGCGAGCGTGAATTTGCTGTGTGTGTGTGTGTATGTGTGTGTGTCTCACCTGCGGAGGCAGGTTCTGCAGGCAACGGCAGGTCCTGCATCTCCCACATCCTCACACTGCCGTCCTCGGAGCATGACATCAGCCCCCTACACAACACACACACACTGTATTACTCAAGAGCATGACATCAGCCCCCTACACAACACACACACACACTGTATTACTCATAAGCATGACATCAGCTCACTACACAACACACACACACAGTATTACTCATAAGCATGACATCAGCTCACTACACAACACACACACACACACACTGTATTACTCATAAGCATGACATCAGCTCACTACACAACACACACATATTCCTCCTCTTTCACCTTCCTCTGAGTGTCAGTCTACAGACACGGGGACAGCAGGGTTAGTGGTGGAGGTGGATTAACCATCAGAGATGTCGTTATGCCACTGCATACTTATGAATAATTATGTTTTTTTTTTATAGAATAGAAGTATGCAGTGGCGTAACGACATCTCTGACGTTGATAACAAACCAAACCGTTTAAAAATCGGTTGAAAATTGAGCAAGTTATGGTCATTTACAAAGTACATGTAGCATCAACACAATGTTATGGGTGAGCGAGTTGACTGTAGCAAGATGGCCGCCATGTGCGGACGTTCTAGACTCCGCCGTAAGACATCTAGTGTTTATATATATATCTATGGGATTACCCGTCAGGCAGCAGGGAGGTGTGGAGTACATTGGAGTCGTGGGCCGTCTTCCTGTAGGCCAGCACACTCTTGGTCAGGACGTTATACACATACAACCCACTGCCTACTGCTGCCAGGATCAGCTGCAAAACACACATGCACAGACACACACAACATTATCTATCCACTTCACCATCAGTAATCCCTTTATTTATTTAGTCGATCGTTCCATCTACTCGCCCTTCCGTGTCTCACCTTTCCATTTGAGGTCAGGTGCTGGATGGACATCTCACTGGGTTTCGGTGCGGCCAATCGGATCTCAGTCTGGGATTCAACCACTGACTCCTCCCACAAGATGTGCTCGTAAGCTGTGATCGTCCAATCAACCGCGTCCCACACAATGAGCTCACCCACATGGGAGCCACTGGCGAACAAGCCATCTGGGAAGAGAGGAAGAGAGAGAGAGAGGGAGAGAGAGAGAGAGAGAGAGAGAGAGAGACAGAAAGAGAAAGAGAGAGAGAATGGGGGTAGGAAGACACAGAGAGAGAGAGAAGAAAAAAGGAAGAGAGAGAGACAGGGACAGAGAGAGGGAGACAGAGAGAGAAAGAGAGAGAGGAAAAGAGGAAGAGAGAGTGAGCGAGGGAGAGAGAAGGAGAGAGTATTTCCCTCTTGATCCACATGGATCAGCAGTCCACAGTAAGCCTGGGACAGGGGCATGGAACTAGACTCAAGCCCTCAGGTCGAGTCCAGACTGACCGTTTACGTTGATAAGAGCGTGGATGCTGTCCTGGTGGTCGGTCAGACGGCGGAACTCTGTTATGGACAGAGTGGACTCAGTAGACACCATCAGTCTGAAGATGACTGCAGGGAGACAAATACATGCTCCACTCACTCCTTTATTCATTCATTCACTCGCTTGCTTGCTCGCTCACTCACACACATTCACACCCTTGCTCACTGTCTCACACACTCACTCACACACACTCACTCACTCACGTATTAATTAATTCGCTCGCTTGCTCGCTCACTTACACACATTCACACCCTTGCTCACTGTCTCACACTCACACATACACTCACTCAGACACACACACACACACACACTTGCACACACACACTCACCAATCTCTTTATCCATGGCGGCTGCTATACAGTTCTTCGGTAGGTCGATCATGGCAGTGATTCCTAGAAGGTACCAAGCAGATGTCTGACTTTGATTCTAGAACCCCGCGGCCTCTTCAGAGCTCCAAGCCACACCCCCACGACCACGCCCCGGTCCTCACCTGCATCGTTGTGGTGCTGGCTCTGGCACTGCAGGTGGAAATCTCTGTTCCACACGCACAGCTCGTTGGCCCCGGAGACCCACACACACAGACGCTCCAGTACCAGCAGACACTGGAGGGGCAGAGAGCGGATGAGCACACTCAATCACACTGCTGTGTCTGGGGAAAGTTTGAGCTCTGAGTTAGCCTGCAGGAATGTAGCCCTCTGACCCCTAAGGGGGGGCTGAGCGGTGAGGGAATCAGGGTATGAATCAGAAGGTTGCCGGTTCGATTCCGGCCGTGCAAAATGACGTTGTGTCCTTGGGCAAGGCACTTCACCCTACTTGCCTCGGGGGAATGTCTGTGTACTTACTGTAAGTCGCTCTGGATAAGAGCGTCTGCTAAATGACTAAATGTAAATGTGAGATAGCAATGGCTCTTCTCTCGCTAAAGCATTCACCTACCTTAGACATTCACTTTCATTGTAACATAAATTATACGTATACATTAACACTGTCCGTGTTCACATTCCACAGGTGATGTCATCACGTGCAGTAGGGTGTTGCGGCTCTGCTAGGTGTTACCTTGACAGAAGACTGCAGGTCTGAGATGGTCTGGACCCTGTGGCCTGTGTCTGGGTCCCACAGCTGACACGCTGAGGAAAACCAAGACAACCAACACACGCGCGCGCGCGCGTGTGTGTGTGTGTGTACTTCACCCTCCCACAACCCATGCTTCATCAGTCTGCCTGGTCTAGTGTGTGTGTGTGTGTGTGTGTGTGTGCGTGTGTGATAAGGATACACTGAGGGTGCGGTCAGACGAGGCGGTGATGAGACAGGTGTGTGTCGTGTCTCCACGGGCACAGGTGTAGGCCGTCATCGCTGTGATCTGCTGGGAGTGACTTCTCAACTCCAGCAGACGCTCTCCTGTCTAAGGACACACACACAAGTCAGCATGCACACACACGCGAAAGATCAAATCACAAGAGTTAACGGTGCGGCTATGCCGGACTAAAGGAGATGGACCGGAGGAGAAAGGTGAAGGTCTACCTCAATATTCCACACCAGTACCATGCCATCATCCCCTGCGGAGGCACACCTGGAGACAGAGAGGGCCAAGCGGATGAGGTCAGACACTGGGATCAAGGACTTTTCATGTGACATCATCTATCTGAACATGACAATGAATCATCATAATCAATTAATCATCCCGCCATTACTTATCTGTTTGCAAATCCATGTTTATCAAGGTACAACAATTGCCTTTTTAGCCTGGGCAACCAAATTCAAAGTATTTTCAGAATGAGTCATCTGACCCTCTACCATCCTCCTCCCTCCTCCTCCTCTCCTCCTCTCTTCCCCTCCTCCTCTCCTCCTCCTCTCCTCTCCTCCTCCATTCATCCCCTCTCCTCCTCTCCTCCTCCCCTCCTCCTCCTCCTCTCCTCCCCTCCTCCTCTCCTCCCCTCCTCCTGCCCTCCTCTCCTCCCCTCCTCTCCTCCTGCTCCCCCAAACCTCGCCTGCAGGAACGACAGGATCCAAAAACAAGGGAAGGGAAGGAGAGAGGAACTGTCTACCCCACCAGAGGCTGGAATAGGATGCGTTTCTGGACTTCAAAAAGCAATCTGGGGAGAACGTTCCAGGCCCTGCCCTCGGCTGGGGCCCTGTGAGTGGGGAGGACGAGGCCCGGAGGAGAGGGGGTTATTATTGGGGGAGACGAGGCGTGAAGCTGGCTAGAGCCATGGCAGTACTCTCTCACACACACACACACACTCAGAGGTGCTACAAAGCGCTATCAGAGTACTTATGCAGCCTCACTGTACCATACCAGAAAACAGCATGCTTCCACCCAACAATGCACTACCTCTGATAGCTGTACCTATGTAGTGGTCACAGAAGGTCGGGAGCAGGTGTGTGTGTGTGTGTGTGTGTTGGCGCATTGGGCAATCATACAAGAGGTGTACTGCATGTTGCTGTAGATATTCTATGGGTGAAAATGCACTTGCACTCGCGCACACACACACACACACACACGCGCGCGCGCGCACTCCAGCTGTGGGGATTGTTAGGCTCTTGTCACGCTCGGCAAGTTTGCTTAGGGAGAGGATCTCTGTCAATCACACAAAGGGATAGAGTCCAGCCAAGGGTTGTGAGTTTAAAGACAAGAGAGATAGAGAAGGGAGAAGAGAGAGAGGGAGAGAGGAGGTGGGGGGTAGGATTGCTTACCTGAAGTCATCAATCTGCACCAGAAATCGAACAATGTCAAAATGTCCTTTCAGCACCTGGAGCTCAGTGAACCGGTTTTTGGGCTGTTCCTCCCCAATGAACAGCGCGGGGCTTTTCTGCCGACACAAGGAGGAAACGAGGAAGGGCAGACAGTGATTTTAGAAGCATTGAGGGGTTCCTAACACAATGAATGACACGAGCACAACGAGGGTCGTTTATTGACAAAAAAACAGTCAGTGAATTGCGATTAATAAGCTAAAACGTCTGCTATTTAATAGCCTAGAAGTCTGTGGTTTCTTACCTCGACAGCTCCCTGTGCATCGCGCCCGCCGAGTATCCACCGCAACATGTCTATCTAGGACGTGGAGCCTGGTTCACCTGTGAAGAGCAAATGAAAACTTCTAGCTAGCAGATTTTTAAAATGATTAACTCAAATGCTAATAGACATACCAAGCTAGCTAAGCATTTAGGAGATGCGGAAGAGACCTCTGGCCCAGAGTCTGGGCGAGATCGCTTGTTCTTACCTTTCATTGGTGTGAAATCTTTTTTTTGCCTTGGTTAGAAGTTGGCTAGTAGGCAACGTGGTGACTATTGCATGACATCTGGTTTGAAATGTTGTTGATCCCAGGGCTGTGAGACGTAAAATCCTAAAAGCAGGAATCAAAACAACTAATGCATGTGACTGTAATCTACGGAAGCCTACGAAGGATAAACTGTATGGCCACGACAGTGACACTAGATGGCAGTGCAGCACAACATCTTGGACCGAGACAGATCCTTTGAGTTCTGCGAGCTCTCGAGCTTTCGATTCTGCGTGACAACTGATTCTGAGAGGCTGTCTTTGGGGTGTTGTTGCTGAACAAACGTTTATTTTTTTCATCCATCGATTCATTGTTTAGTCTGCATGGTTTAAAATAGGCCGAATTATTTTTTTTACACCCTGAAAGGTGACAAACGTCTTGTGCCGTAAGGTTGCAAATACAAATATAGTTCATTGAAGATCTTTAATCATTTAATAAAGTATAATCGCTTTATTCACAATTATTATTTAAATTCTCAACATCGAAGCTTTCTGCCACTTCCATGCCGATAGCTTCTCATCTTCCTCCAGACCCGGTCTTACTCTGTGCCGATACTCCCCCGCTCACCCCTCTCTGCCTCTCACTCTTTCTCTCCATCTCCCTCTCTCCCCCCTGGCTGTGTCTGCTCCGGCTCCTCAGATTGAGACGACACGCGGTGGAGGGCCTGTGACCTTCATGGTGGCTCAGATCCGCGGCTGGCACTGATTTCTGATTTAGTGTCGATCCGGCGCGCTTGTCAGGGGCTGCGAGGTGCTTTCCATGCGGTAATAGAAAAGCTCAAGGGCAGCTGGAGAAAGGAAGAAAGGAGGAGGGAGGGAGAGAGAGGGATCGGAGGTGGTGGTGGAGTGAGGGAGGTTGAAGGATGGGTGGGGGGGAGTGGAGGAGGGGGAGAGGGGGGTGTGTGGAGTGGATAAGGTTTGGATGTGTAACTATCTGTCAGCTATCTGAGCTGAGTGGGTCAGAAGTACAGAGGGTTTTTTGCGAGAGGGGTGGAGGATGGAGAAGGATGGAGAAGTGGCTGTCTTGGGTAGTGCTTGGAATCCACCCGAGGAAAGATGGACAGAAGATGGGAAGAGGTTTTTGAGGAGGGGAAAGGCTCGATTCAAAGATAAGATAAGAAAGAAGGGTGAGGACCCACTTCCTGTTTCTGAAGACCAGTGTCAAAATCCCAATTTATTCCTTGTCACAAGTTTCTCACAGTCTCCCTCTAAATAACGTCTGAATAAACATTGAGATTTAGTCATGAATCCTGTTTGGGGGGGGGGGGGGGGGGGGTTCGGGGGAGAGAAGAGTCTCAACACCGGGGTGGAAGACCCCAGGTTCTCAGACTAAGTGTCAAAGATGACCAATTGACACAATCATCTCTGAGGAGAAGCCATGATGTGAGATCCACCACATACACAAACACCACCTCCTCTTAAAGAAAACAAGGAGAGCAGGACAAGAGAGACTCTTCCTGTTCCTCCTCTCCCTCCTCCTCTCCCTCCTCCCTCCTCCCTCTCCCTCCTCCCTCTCCCTTCTCCTCTCCCTCCTCCTCTCCCTCTCCCTCCTCCTCCTCTCCCTCCTCCTCCTCTCCCTCCTCCTCCTGTCCCTCCTCTCCCTCCTCCTACTCCTCCTCTCCCTCCTCCTCCTCCTCCTCCCTCCTTCACCTAGACCCTTTTCCAGCCTGTCTCATTCCATCCGCCCTGAAAGGAAAACAAATGGTTATGATGATGGAAAAGGAATTAAACCGTCATTTAACAGCGAGGTGGCAACCGCACTCGATAAGAGCTTCTCCTACGCCGAGGCGCGGGGGGGGGGGGGGGTCTTGTAGAGAGAGGAGCCTCGTTCCTGACCAACACATCTCCCTGTCTGTCCTCATCAAACACTCACTGTGTTCTGCTCTATCTTCTCGGGTCTCTGCCTTCACTCGCCAGTCCCCAGGATGAGGTTAGCAGCTCCACTCCGGATCTCCACGTAGAAATGAAGATGTATCTCTTTGCCGCGATCGCCTACGTATTGCCGCACGGCCGCCCTAATTGTTAGGGCGGCCGTGCCCTTTGTGAATAAATAACAAATCGTTACTTTTTTTCCGTTTCTCTTTGATTGCTTTTGTTATTGTTTTCTTCCAGAGGGTCACAGATCAGACCACAGACCACAAAATAATTTTGAATTTGTGTTGTGCCTTATAGTGACACAATGACAATTGGAAGAAAAAAAACTGATGGAATACTACATATTGACTATGGAGTGAGAAGTTAAGGGTTTCCACTAAGTAAGAACTTCCTACATACAGAGACCTGCGATTGGGGCGATGATGCGGTGGTGTGACTCAGAGCCTTTAAGAGCAGTGCACGCAGGACCACATCAGAGCTTCTGTCACTTTGATTTGTCACATGAGCATGATTGTAATTGCTGTGTACTAGTCATCATAGGTTAATTATGTGCGGCTCTAAAGCTGCGTTCAAGTAACTTATTATGAACCAAACGTTCAGAGCATACCTTTGTACTGCTGTTTGTCCGTCTGTCTGTCGCTTTCAGCCTCTCTTTTTCTCTCACTCCTTCACTCCCTATCTCAGTGACCTGCTAATGCGCTGTTCATTTTCTATTATGGATAGATAATGGGCAAAAATCTAATCTCTTCATTTGCATGTAATATAATTAAGACATTCTCAAACGATGACGGATGAGGAGTGCTCTGAGATGTCAGTCAGTCTCGTCAGAACAGACCAAAGGCAGCCTCGGCTAGCCCTCCCCACTTAAACTGAAATTAATAAAACCTTCAAATGGAATTCCTCACCACCATCTGGAACAACAATCACCAAGATACTCCTTGATTTTGTCTGTCAAACGACATTACGCCTCTCCTCAATAACTCAGGAGCTGCTGAAAGATGCATATGGTGCAATTGTGCAGAGCAACCGCAACTGGTAAGAGATGGGCATTGAGGGTGTGGATTTTTTTCTTCTTCTTCAGATCATTTTTGTTGGGCCCTTTTCAGCTTTATTTGACAGACACAGTTAGATAGAAAAGGTATGGGGGAGATAGGGAGAGGAATACAGAAATGAACCAAGCTCGATTCGAACCCGGGAAGCTACATTAGGGCCTCGGCCCATCCTCTCCCCCGGAGTGCGAATTATACAATGAAAATCGAGGGGGTCAACTTCTTCTCCAGGGCGTAAAGTAATATTTACAATTACAGGTAAGAACGATATATAAATGTATCGACCCCCTCCCGACCTGTTGTTTTTACCTGTTTTGGGGGGGTCCAAGTCTTAATTAGGGGGGTCAAACCCCCACAACCCCCCCGTAATTCGAACCCTGCTCTCCCTACCCAGTGAGGCATTTGGGCACCGCAAGAGAGAAGATTTTAACACCTTCTACTTCAGAGTTGTGATACAGAATACCAAAGCTAACATTCCACTTAAGAGTTCAGAGGGGTCCCACTAACTCACTGTAGCTGTGCCGAATAAGGACCTTTGTTTTAGACCAAGTTTAAAGCATTTTACAGCTATCCAGTCGTACTGTCAGGAGACAATGAGTACTGGTCCAAAACAATACATGGGATGTCGAAAAGGCAGCTTCAGTTGTTGTGTTGTCCTACCTCCAGTCTTTTAGCAGCAGTTGTGTTTTGAAAATATATTTCTGTGAGCCATTTATACCACCACAGACACACATACACACACACTCAGAGACATTCTTACACATCTCTACACATGTACACACACAAATGCTTCCACGCTATTCGCATGTACAAACACACACACAACCTCACACACAACCTGGGGAAATTAATGAGCTCTCATTCATAATCCGGGACAGAGAAAGCCATATTCACCCTTGGATGGTTTATTGACTGATTTCATTTATTTGTGTGAAATAAATAGGAGGTAAACATTGGCTCCCTCCCACATTTTCTGCGACACAGTCTCTGCACAGCATTCTGGGAGAAATGATCCCACCAACAGCAGGGTCACTGATTGGCTACCTCGTCAGAGTGTGACAAATTACCCAATGAGAAATGGGTTACCCGTTTCCACAAACTAATTAACCTGGGTGATAGTGAAACAAATTATTACATTTATGTAATATTATTTCGCATCTGTCGCCAACACTACAAAAAATGGTTATCACTATGCTCCTCCACCCTCCTGATCTCTTATGATACTCTATGAATATAAACATGTATGAACCATCCCAGGCTTGCTCACACATAGGTGCTCATTTTACTACCAAGAGCCTGTTTTGTTTCTAAATTCATTTTAGGACGGCGAGTGGAACGTCAAAAGACTAACAATCACGACTTAATCCTAATACCTCAAATCAGTTGTAAATTAAAGGTTGAAATAGGTGGTACGAACCTCAATCTAGGTGATGAGAAACCCTGTTTTAGATCGTATGCTGCCCTCATATCAGAATTTAGTCCGCTCCGTCTCGTGATAATAGTATGCATCCAGGAACCTATTGTGTATATACCCAGTCAGACACCCTGGTACAGTGACACTGAAGGGTCAGTACCGAACAAGGATTTAGCTGACGTAAAATCAGAGTGCGCTGAGGATGACAAAGCCGCGGAAACTATATTTATCTTCTCATGCTGTAACAAACTCTTTTACTAAGAAGATGACGAAGACCAGGTTTTCTCCAGTCTCGTTCTCCGGGTTCTCCTCGGTCTAACATACATTGTAATAAGCACATAAGGTCAAAAAGATGAGTGGTTCAGCTATCAGAACTGGCCTAGGAAACGGAAACCTGTCCTTAAGACATACATGGCAGGCCATATGACCCTGACGATGAGAGGAGAGAGTTTAATGCCTCACTCCCCTGTTTGATGGTCATGACAGTGTAGAATGGGTAAATGATGCTGCTGTACACGAGTTTGTGCTCGTCGCCGTTTTGTTGGAGAGATTATCCTCGTGGACATGTGTTGATACACACGAGATTGCTCCAACTGCTGGTGATAGATGAACCCGTGATATGGATTGACATGACAACAAAAAATATAGGCCTTTACAATCAACGTTAAACAGGCTGCAGTATCCATCAAGTTTAAGGTCGCCACGTCAACTGGATAGGCGGGAAAGAGGAAAGTGAGTACTTTCTGCTAAACGCTTTTCTGTTACGAAAAAGATATCTTTAGAACTTAATATCCCTAACCTATACACGTCTTATAACATGCCCATGTCCACCTTTTCTTATTTGTAAACGCGTTAAATTAGGTAATGACATTTAACCAGTCACTATAAAGAATAATTTACACCGGAAAAAGAATGAACGTTTAGCCTACTTACTCATTGTTTTATGCATCGGATAGGCCAAAGGGGCCCATATATTGGCAGCTGCATCAATAGCGTTTTAAGTCGACTATGTCAGTTAGTTGAAGAAAAGAGGGTTGTGATTCATCATGTGACATATTGAAAATGGTTTTATTTGTTAATTTACAGTCAATTGATATAAACAAGTCCATGAAAGGAAATGGTTTGTTCAGTATAAGATCAAACATTTAAGAAATTCAGTTTTGATAATAAGCACAGACGATAATTTAGAACATATCACAAACTGACCAAATGAGAACAAGAATGCTTCCTCTAGACAAAACATCCTATATAACAGATTATATTCAAGTCGGTTTTCTTGTCTTATTTATAGTATTTCCGTGAATTTGCCTTGGCCAGCACATGCAGTCAAGTTCTTTTCCTTGTTCTTGCGATTCCTGTTCATTCCAGATCATTCGGCTCCTTTTTTCCAGTGGATGATGATTTTTTTACTCAAAAACTTCCAAGTGTCTAAAATTTGTGCGTGCACAGCGCATGCCTTTCGCCCATCTTGGTTCATGCTGTGCAGCTGGTGACTTTGAAAACGGTTGTATCGCCAACTTCAGCGGGTTAAGCTACAATGAAATTTTCTCCTGTGGATACCGGAATAGTCGCCAAACCAAACATCAATAGAAGCCCTATGCAATATAGTTAAGGGCAATGACAGTTATGGGCGAATAAATAACTTAAATACATAAATAAATAGATAAATAAACAGCCTGTACTAGCCTAACCGAAAGTCAATAAATATATAAATTATGTAGGCTAGGACTATTGTAAATACATGCAAATTATGAAAACAAGGTGTATTTAGTGGGCACATACCCATTTAGAGAACAATTAGCTTATGTTCCTAATTGTTATGATTGCCAAACGTATGGAGGTAGCCTATTTCCTTGGTTTTACTCAGATATATTCACATCCTTGTTTGGTAGCCTATTTGCTAGGCTGGATGTGTTCAACACACATCTAAAAAACATTAAAAGACAATTAAGGGAAGGATACGGAGTCATTTACTAAGTAAAACTCATGGATACTGTGTGCTCCAGCGCTTTGCGGCGCAGCGAGGCGATGCTGGTCCCTCTCCAGACGTCACTGTCCGGGGAACTACACAGCTGGGGCGACCCGGTCACGTTGGTCGGACCGGAGAGTGAGGATGGCACCATCCCGGGGAAAGAGGGCTGGTAGAGGTGTGACTGGAGCCCGGAGCCGTTTGAGGACATGTTGGCCAGACCCATGGAATTGGGTGGTGGCCCGGCGCCCAGACTGCACTGGGACAGCGACTGCGCCATGGCCTGTTGACGGCCGAGGGAGGGTGGTAACTGAAGCTGGGAGACTCCGGGCATCCCTGCCGTTGCCCAGCGTGTATCGTTAGCGTGGAAAGAGCAGAGGCTGTCATTCATGGCCGCGGCGGCCGCTGCCGCGGAGGGAAACTGTGGGAGGCCATGGTGGGTCGGTAACAGAGTCCCGGGAGAACGGAAAACATTGGTCGTCTTCTTGCGCTTCTTCCACTTGGCGCGACGGTTCTGGAACCAGACCTGGTGACAGACGAAGAGAGACATTGTCATCACTGTCCTATAGCCGTACTCTTTTGTCTCTGTACTCGTGTTGTTTATCAAGCCCCTCTGGATTTAGATGTCACATAATACTGCACATGCAAGAAGACTTAGGTCTTCGAACGTCAAAATAGGTTTACATAAATAAGTAGGCTATATACATGTCTACACACTTTGTAAATTGCTTGTGATACTAACCTATGGTTTTAGTCGCCTATGCATTGCGCCTAAAAGAACGAAATCATGTTGAAGAAACGGGTCATCGGCTGTATATGTGCAGGCAGTGTTTATTTCGCTGGTCCTTGACAGTTTATGCTATATATAGATCTCATAGTAGCCATATACGCTGCCGATGATTAATGTGAGGATTTGGTTGAGAAACTGGGGCCTCGTATTAAAAGCCCCAATCTCACTCTCTTTCTCCCCCGAGCAGCCAGCCATGAAATCCGGCCTCAAATGCATTACACTTCAAAGGAAAGAAAACGCAATTTCTCATTCTGTTTAAAAGACAGAGTACACTCTCAATGGGTCCACTATTAAGACGTGGAACACTGGCAAGCCCATTTCACGAGAAGCGCGCGCCTCTCATTCGAAACATTCGAATTATCTCTACCCGGAAATTTGACATCATGATTATAGACGTAGGTCATTTTACTATTGGCTATAGGTCATTAAATGTAAACGTTATATTAAGACGTAGTTGATGCATATGGTAATGATGGTCATCACAGCAATTTCACATTTGGAAGACTCAGCTGAATTTTTATTGCCACTTAATAAAACGCCCTGGTTATCAATAATTTTGAAAGTCTTTGATTGTAATGTTTTTTGTTTTAGTAGGCCTTACTGTCAACTTAATAATAATGTAAATTGTAAGTGATATTATGAAAATTAGTTGCTGAGAAATAGCCTAACTGTAATGTCGGGCTATTCCTTCCTTAGCAAAAATGTACGTTTGCTATTCTGATGAATTTTGTACTGCGACGGAAGATTAAATCTAATCTAAATACTGGTTCACTTTTTTTAATGCAACTGCAGAAGCATTATAATTGCATTGACATGCATTATGGTGTTGTAAACAAATCTGAAACGCATTTGGCGTGTTTGAAATACATTTTTTTTACATCCAGGAATAAGCAAAGACATACATCAGTAAATCATCATTGCATTTCAAATACCTAAACTTCCACTAGAAAATGAAAGGAAGCCTTATTAGATTTGAGAAAATATACACAAAAGCCTGTTTATCTTTTAAAGTTCCTTTTAAAGTGTTTTTCCCAACTACATTTATTATTAGCTGATTTGTAGCCTATTATCCGTAGGCCTATTGCGTAAAAACATGCATAGCTATATGCATATATCATATAGGCTTTTGGTTAACGTAAATATGATCATGTTAACCAGACTGCTTTTGACATGGACCATGACTCAAATAAACGGTATGAAAACGGAAGATACATTTTGTTTAATAGCACGTTAAATGGTGGCTAAATTTAACGTTTCATAAAAATAAAAACATAGGTAAGTAAATATATTTTGAGCTAGCATTGTGGTGGGTAGCCTAAAGCTATAGCACATTAATTGAAATCTATTAAATTAGCAATGTATCCATATCTCAAGCCAACAGTCTTCGGTTTCTAGCCTGCAGTTTGAAAGTAACCCAGTTATATAGTCTATAAGAATCTGAAATTACACGAATTGCGAGAGCACTATTTGTGCGTTCATTTCAGAACCTTGGAGAGCTCGTTTTCTCTGTTAAATCGGAAACGCACACAATTTGACTTAACAAAATACACCCACATGCAAGTAAGAATTGCCTAGGCCTACAATGCCAAACTAAATTATTTCCTGATGTAGCCGATATTTAAATGAATAAACAAATAACAGTAGGCTATTCTTACCCTAAGAAGTGATTTGAGTTTCTTCGTTTTCGAGGTGTAGGCCTATAATTTCGAGTTGAATCCAAAATTCTGACGTTTTGGCAATGAGTAGCCTTTATAAAATCTTCAACTTTACATATTTAAGGGATTTAAATACGTTTTACATTTCAAACGGCCCACAATTTCAAATTATGGTCATTTTTAGCTACATATTTTTTCATGTTTTCTGTGTTTGTGGTGCAGATTTGAGACAAATAACAGCTTTCCCCCCAGAATTAACTAGGCCCCGATATCAACACCTTCTACACACTATCGCTGTG
This sequence comes from Osmerus eperlanus, assembly GCF_963692335.1. Lineage (NCBI taxonomy): Eukaryota > Metazoa > Chordata > Actinopteri > Osmeriformes > Osmeridae > Osmerus > Osmerus eperlanus. The sequence goes on from NC_085035.1 coordinate 2,808,157, forward strand.
AGGTCTTAAACAGGACTCAGTTTAGCTTTTATTCTATATGCATTTTTCTTCACTTGTGTCACCGCACAACATTGTCAGACATACCTGCACACGAGATTCCGTCAAACCAATTCGAAGGGCCAGTTCCTCTCTCATAAAGATGTCTGGATAATGTGTTTTGGCGAAGCTGCGCTCCAGTTCGTTAAGTTGGGCCGGAGTGAACCGGGTCCGGTGCCGCTTCTGTTTCTGACTTTGCTGACTTGCAGATTGGTTGGAATTATTTTGCTGTTGCTGCTGTTTCTCCTGCTCTTTAGTGTTGACCTGCACCCCGGAAGGGTTGGGTCCATTGTTGATATCATCTCCCGGGAGCATTGTCGTCCCTTCCACAGCGTCGGAGCCCGGAGCTAGATCGCCGGAGTGGCCAGGGTCAGGTCCTCCGCCACCAAGCCGGCACTTCAGAGACTCCCTGTGGCCTAAAAGCTCTGCCGCAGCATCCTTCATCCCTGAACATAAAAAGCGCCACGTGAGATTTAAGTCAAATATATCCAACATAAACATAACTGCAGGCTGTCGGGAAGGAAAAGGGTTAGATTTTGAATTCAGTTTGTCAAGGCTATCAAAAGTGATACTAACATGTCACAATAAAACTACAAAAACAGGCGCGTGGAGAGTTTTTGTTTTAATAGACGATTCTCCAAATCACTGAACATACTAAAGTCAGACATCCAATTCGGCTAGTTAAATACATTGTAAATCACCCAGACACGTAAATACAATTCCAAAAATCACATTCATCACATCAAACACGATGTAAGCCCTCTTAAATACAGGATATTTAATTTCCTTTGATCACATCAATATTTTTAGAAAACGGTTAAATCAAATTACGCAGTAATATAATAATAATAATAATTACTTTCCCAATGAATTAGCTCACTTAAATCACATTAAGATAAAATAAGAAACAAATTGTCAATTTTCTCTGCTTGATTTAGATTAGAAGTGTCTCCAGCTTACAGTAGAGTTGAAGACCGGAGTTTGGCGATGATAACTCACCGAGGCGAGCATCCAGGAGGTCGGCATGAGATAGCATTGCGCACCGCTCCAGGGCGAAATGCTATTCCAAAAAAATCTCTATGACTTTAACCTATTTAAAAAATATATATAGCCTAAATGAAAGCAAATTCGGTTTGTGGTTAAAAAGGAGGTTCCTTGCATTATAATGTCCTTTAGAGAAACGGGGAGGCGCTTAACAACTGAATGAACCCATGAGCTTCTTCAAACGACGACCAATCAGAATTGAAGCCCGAGATATGTCAGCCACCTGCAAGACCCACACATAAGCCAGCCACTCAAATTTTCCAATCCAACCACATTCACAAGTTCATTTCTCCTCATTTCTATAATTGGGGTTGATTTCAACTCCAAATTATATCCAATAAAATCACCTGATTTAATATCTGCGAAAGCTTTAGCCCATTTGAGAAATCGTAGTTTAGATTAACACAATATTTGTTTAATTGTACGTGCTGTCTGTGCACCCGTCTTGGTCCCAGCCTTGAACATGTGGTAAATACTCACATTAGAGTTTATATTCAAACATAATTTTCATTCACAATTGACTGTCAAACGTGACTAAGGCAGTATAAACTAGTTCTTAACACAGGCCAAGTAAGACCACTTTGTATGCTATAACTGGGTCAGTGATTTGGATTATGGGAAATGTTTAAATGCGTTGAAGTTTTTCTTTATTGAAACGAAGCCAACCTCTTCTAATGTAGGCCTGATTTTCTAGCCAGTCAACAACAAAGTTTAGATTAGCGATATATTTCTAACCAGAGTAATTTTCAAGATCATTAGGCTTTTGTGTAATTAGTGCCAAATCTATTATTATAGTAAAGTCTGTATAAATTAGAGGTGATTTACTTCTGTTTAGGCTCAACTGTCATGCCAGTGGGGGAATTGTAAATGATATTTGAGCAAATGGAGTGCATAATTCGGAAGAAAGTGGAAACAGAGTTGGGCAGAACATGAGCAGTGGATGTTCTCCATGTGACGGAGGGAGACATGCCACAGAAGGCGTGCAATGTAAGATGTCACTATACACAGGCAAACATAATCACGCTTTAAACACTTTCAGCAAGCCAATTGCTTCCATGGTATTGATTTTTGATCCAATCTGTCCAAATTAAGGTTTTCATTTTGAGTCAGGCAAATAATAATAAACAAGTCGCTAATGTAGTCACTAAATAAACCATCATTACACTAATTAGCACAATAGCTTCTTGTCACACACCAGGTTCCCAAAATATATAAGGACACAAAATCTAACAGGCCCCAGACAGATGTTGGAACGTTTTGTGAAGCCAGTTCATTTGTTATGGAGTGAATGGTGCTTTCTAAAGTGGCACAAAGGACGCGTCCGAGCGTAAACTTCGGGCACTTTTGGGTCTTTTCTGTATCTGTCTGTCTCATCTTCTATTTGTTAGCAATCTGGTGGCAAGATCACCGGGAAGCGGGAGAGGAGACACCAGGGTCAGTGGCAATCCTTTATGCGCTATAGGGAAGTCTGCTTGTTATGGCGGTAGCTGAAAATGAGGAAATGAAGAAGAGTGCCGATTCAATTTGGAAACAATTGCCAGTCCTGTGTGTTTTCACATCCGAACGTGGATTAAAGCTCCGAAGCCAAGAAAACGTGTGCAATTTAAGAGGTCTGGGTTTGTTGTTCTTCTTCAACGTTTTATTGAAAGGAATGTCTGACTGTATTCCGGGTATTTGTTAATTCCTCTTTATATTATTTTTAAAGGTGTTGGAATTTGATCTGTGTCAGTTTAGCCTGGCTCTTGTTGCGCGCTGAAACCATAACGATCATTTGAAATCATTACATTGTTTGGTGTTCTTCGCTCGGTCAGAACTGAACCGTTGCGCAATGATTGATTGCGCGCTTCATTTTACGACTTTTCAATAGCTCGGGGCTTTTATTGCTGTACAAACAAAAGTGAATGACTCCTCTCGTTGCGCCAGGTCATATTTAACCTAGGGAACCACCAGAAGGAGGATCCAAGACACGATAATACTACCAGGTTTTCAGGGTAGGCTACCATTAGAAATACCAAATGTGGGAAATTTGCAGTAAAACTGATCCAATATTAAACTCTAAATCTAATACAGTGAACAAATGACAGGATTTCTTTTTTTTCACGGAGGATGATGTGATATTTCCAAGTAAATAGACTTTCAATTGTTTCACACGGAGAAGAGGAAAACTGTTTGATAACATTTTGTGTGCCTTTCATAGCCTACAATGTAGGCTATTCATTCAGACAACATTGCATATTAGGCTTCCTATAGATTAAATCTTTGAAGGCCTATGTCAATACTGCAGAACCAGCACCTGGATATCAAAGTAAAACAACAAATTTAAATAAATATACTGTATTTCCGTGAAGAAATGTTGAGCGTGTCCGAAAGATGTCTTCACCTCTATCTATCCAATGGGGTATTTGCCTTATCTAGGCTACTCTGTGGTAGCCTAGTAATCTATGTATTGTTATAAACATCACGTGTCTGGATGACATATAATGCCTGCGAATAATAATAGACCAGCGATTATAAAACAACGGTGTAGCAAAGAGATAATATTAACTATAAAGTCAATAACGTAAATAAGCAACAACACACAACCTAATAATAACAGTAACATTACGGAAACAACTGATAGGATGCAAATCATAACTTTGTATCAAATGTATGATAATGTTAATAATCACAATGTCTTATTGTTAGATGATCCTATATTTTGATAATTATATCTGTGACTAACAATAGGCTAATTGTGGGCTATACTAGTCCTACTACTAATAATAATATAGCCTAGCGTTTCTGTTGTTGTATTGATAGGCTATTTTAATTGAACTAGCCAAACTCCTCTACAGTATAGGTTCTGCATTTGGCCTATACATTAGCTTCATTGCATTATAAGTATGAATATCAATGTAGTCTGTACATATAAAGACACATTGAGTCGCCCACACGGCAATATTAGCAGCGACAATAAGGATAATAACAATGATGTATGAGCACAAAAATAAAACTGCACAATATTTAGGAGTAGGCATATTAGACCTCTTCTATTAGAGATTAGACTATAGTCTAACTAGTCCACTTATACCTTGATACTACTATAACTCAAGGCTAACTAATAATAATGATAATAATAATAGGCCTAGTTCAATAATCATAACAATTTTTTTTTACATTAATTTTAATTTTAACAGACTGCTAAATAATATTTTAATATTTATAATGTCAAAAGTCTTAAACGTGATTTGTGCTCACTTTCCATTCCACTTTCCATTCCATTTCTTAGACGTTTGTGTGTGTGTGGGCGCGCGCGCGCGTGTGTCAGTTTGAAGGTCCTCCTTGATTTGGAAAAGGCTGTAATTAGGGTAAACAAGGACAAAAGCAGAGCCGCATCTCTCCCAGGCAGATATTCTGATAACAAGCTCACATCAATCTTATCCAGCATATAAATAAAAATAGACAAACAAACAAATTCGCCCCCTGCAAGTTAATGCGGCGCATCTGACTGGAAAGTAGACATTTTCACGCGCTCTGGAGATGAGGAGTGACTTTTAATAAAAACAGAAGAAAAACAAATGTAATTCTACGCGGTATTGGAGCTGGAGATTTCCAGGCTACACGTCTATCTGTGGGGGCCTTGGTTTTCATTCAGGGACTGCGTGCTGCTGTTTTCCCGTCATCACCGTGTCCTTCATTCTCCAGTGTGCCCTCATTTTTCGGGCCATGGTGCTGAGAGATATCACAGAGGATGAGTTTTGTTGACTTTTTTCTTTTCTTCCCCGCCAGGTCTACGGGCGAATATAATTCATCGGGCGTCTGTATTCACTCAATTAGAGAATTCTAAGGAGAAAATCGATCTTCCATCTGCAGAAATGCCAGTTTAACAAATTAGATTCTTGTTTCGTGCAGGTGATTTGGTGACAGTCGGGGGATTAGAAGTAATAAGTTGTGTGTTTGAGCTCTGGGGAAGAGAGGAGTAAGAAAGGCACAGCGCGCGGCGCGCCAAAGCGTGTGGCTATCCATCAGGTGCGTCGCCGCGTCCTTCGGCCGCAAATCCAGGTAGTGCCCGCCACCGAATCTCATGCCTCAATTAGCGCCGCTGCCCTCTGTGTGGACTCGATTAGACCGTGATTTATCCGAAAGAAATATAATTATGGTACCAAATAAAATAATCAGCATTGAAGAGCGATTTCCTTAACGAGATGGAGCGGTTGGATGTCACGGAGTAGCGGCGCCTCATTAGGGCGGTAATGAGACTTCGGGGTGATCCCGATAATTATCGAAATCTGTAAAATAAGGATCAAGCCAAATGTAACCTTAATTTGTCTGGCTACTGAGCGTTTTTATAGCAGTCCTGTTTAGTACAGTCCTTACCTTAGCATTCAGAGCGTGGATTTGACAAGATACTTTATCCCCGCCTTGTTTGGGCCTATTTGCAGGCCAAGACAGAAACGTCCATCGTTAGCCATCAGTTTGATATTTATGTATGACCACATATAGATTTAAGTGTATAAAGCCACGTGAAATTTTGCAATTTATATTTATTTTGTACACATTAAACTCATAGGGATACTATGATTAGCCTAAACAGATGTGACTTGCACTGTTAAGAGCATAATAGATATAGTGATAGGATGGTTTCCCATTTGTCTGTCAGCAAATGCTCTGAAACGCCCAACCAATACTTATATACAATCACAGGAATGGATGCTGGACATGACAGGCCATGTCAGATTTCATGTCAGTGTTTCATGTCAATGTGGGCTGCATGGATTCCAGTGACCAGTGGAGGTCAGTATCTTTGTAGTGTCAAATCATCATTCTTAGATCTCCTTGCTTACACTCTCCATCTCTCTATCTCTCTTTGTAAAAAAATAAAAAATAAAAAACAGATTCATTGAATGCTGTGAAAGAAGCCAGGACATATATTCCGTTGAATGTTTATTGGATACTTGTGGCATTGTTTACATCACAGAATCATGTCAAGACCAGTAGGCACATTGTTCTTAAACGTAAAAATAAATTATGACCCCCCCCACCCCTAAAAAAAAAACCTTTGGAAAACTAAAGAAATTAGGGGGAAAAAAAAGACTGAATGATTCTGTTTGTCTCTATGTTTTCAAACAAGCCCAGACGAATGGAATGGACATTAAAGAGGCGCATCTCACTGTGAGAACATCATCCTTCAAGCTTCACTGAGTCCAATATGGTTCTGGCCTCTACGTACTCCGCTGATTCGGCCAAGTCTTCCTCACTTTCCTGCAAGACACAACAGCAGGGAGAACCCCCGGAAAACACACATATTAGTATATCAATGTTCACATTTCCATCAGTTATAAGTCATATTTGTTATGGTTTTACTACAACAAAAAGTCTGTGTTTAGATATATTTTTTTTAGATGAAGACATACAACAAAGAACTAAAGATGTTTTTGTCATTGTTGTCCTGTCCCATTTGCCCATGTAGAAGACGACATTCAATTCAAACGAGGCCACATTAAAAGTACAAAATATATTATGAACCGTAAAATGATTCCCCTCAATAAAATCAACGTTATGTCAAGACGGCCTATGTTCTATTAATGTCCGGGAAGCATTAAGAGTCGAGGCAGAGCAGGAATTGTGTGGGTTTGACTGGGTCACACCTGTGCTAATAGAGGGCTAGTGGGTTCCTATAGTGGCCACAGTGGTGACAGCACTGCTAATGAACTGTGATGAGGCACTGTGTGTGTGCGAGTGTGTGTGTGTGTCTCCCAGTGGGTGATTGAGGGTGAGGGGGGGGGGGGGGGGGGGGGTAGAGCAAGGCAAGTCTACCCTTCCTGGGTTTCCTTCCATCTTTACCTCCCTTGTGCGCTTGCTTCTACACATCTCTGCAAAAGGTGACAGCTGCCCGACTTCTGCGCCGTTTTAATTCTGACGACCCTAAGGCATGCACGTCTGTGCGTGTGTGCGAGAGAGACGCTCTCCCCTCGTTCACGCGCCGGTTCTCATCGAGACACAAGCCTCGAGATATCGAAGCCCCCGCGCCCCGTGCTGATGAGCAGCGCGCGGTGGAGAAAGGTTCCGTAACACGACGTACCAGCAGCTGCTGTAGCTCGCCGTGGGCGATGGAGAGGCGACGCTGGCAGTCTGGGATCATCATTCTGGATTCCTGCAGCACCTCCAACTGGAAACACACACACACACACACAGAGCATTGCATCAGCATCATCCTGTACATAATATGTCATACACCCAGTCTACACCCAGTCTGGGTTCTGTTCAGGCATGGGACAGGGCAAATGAGTATTTACAACAACAACATAAATGTAAGTAATGGATGTGTGAGATTATCATCATAATATAATTAAGGGGCAGGTACAGTCATTTATTGCACTAGGTTAAAGGTCAGAGGTTCAGTTATTACTGTTGCGAAACATTTCTATAAAGATTGAACCAATTAATTCATTTTCATATCACAAGCTGTTGTGACATAACTTGCTCTCCACGTTGAAATGACTCTGGGTTCAACACAAGGGATTCACCATCTTAATCCAGCAACGTTCTGGTGGGGGCATTTGCAAATTCCTGCAGCATGCACCAGGCAGCCCCGCATATGCTTCGCGAAGGTTAACATGGCCAGACCTGCTGGTTGCGTGGAAAAAAAGTTCCTGAGGTTATTGATTGGGCGGAGCGTGGGGCTGCAGGGGATCTCCATGCCCAGGAGACCCACCGGGAGGAGCGGGGGCCCAGGCCGGGGCATGGTGATCAGGCGTAGAGAGGTATTACTATGCCTGGGGAGAGGTTGTGTTGGAGTCTGGGTTCCTTTCCCAGGCACAGCTAATGTGGAATTCCCTTGACTGGCACCCCGGAGAGCACAGAAGGCTCGGCTAACGCAGTCAGACACACCTAGCCCAGAACGCACACCGATCCTCGCACACCTCAGAGCCACAGCGCGTGTGTGTGTCAGGTGGCTGAGCGGTTAGGGAATCGGGCTAGTAATCTTAAGGTTGCCAGTTCGATTCTCGGCCGTGCAAAAATGACATTGTGTCCTTGGGCAAGGCACTTCCCCCTACTTGCCTCGGGGGGAATGTCCGTGTACTTACTGTAAGTCGCTCTGGATAAGAGTGTCTGCTAAATGACTAAATGTAAATGTGTGTCTGCACAAACACACACACGCACAGCGCTGCATGCGCAAACACAAACCCTAAAACTCAGAATACACAACAGAGGTAAACAGAGACAGACTGAAACAGATAACCAGGCAGTTGGTCAAAAAAAACAGCCAGGCAGGCAGGTAACACAGGTACATCACTGGTAGTCTGGGCCTGGGCTCCATTGAAACGAGGTGTTGACGAGGTGCAACAGAGTGATCAGGGCTGCTAAAACAGAGAAAGGTCAGCGTGCCCCTCCTCCTGCAGTGGAATGATCCCATCAGCGTGGGATAAAGATGACACTTAGAGCGTATTGATTCCATTAAAATAAAAACCTCTAATCCATCCTGCCTCCAACCTCTCATCTCCAACCATAATCCATCTGGCCTCCCCCAATCCCACCATTTAACATCCGCCTGGCCTCGGCACTTGTCTCGAAATGAACAAACGGAACAACTGGGCCAAAGCAAACATGGAGCATGAATGTTGATGCCTGTGAAAACTAAAACAAAAAGTGCCCCGCTGCTCGTTGGAAATGCAGGCGCTACACCGTCGGGTGCATTCAGAGGCGTTAGGAGCTGAAATCAACAAGCTTATCCAGGGGAGAGAGCAGGTCTCATCCTCGTAACACACAGGTGAAAAGGAACGGCCAGCAGAGCACAGATGCCAGCACACTTGTTTGCGGTTGGAGACCTTTTCAGCCTTCCTTCAATACACTGAGCAGTAAAAGACAGGAAGATGGAGGGAGGCGGGAGAGAGAGGAGGGGATGGGGGGGGGGGGAGGATATGGGCCAGTGATCTGTAAGCAGCTCTAAATTACCAGCATGTGTCAGTAATTATCAAACTCCTCCAAAGTTACATAATGTCATTAAATCTCATGGGCGAATTACAAAATCACTAACGATTCCTCTCTCGAAACCTAATTCTTCATAATCATCCCTATCTGACCTCATTACTGAAATATGGGGCTACTAAAATTGCGTTGCACTGTGAAATTCTCTCATCCTGTAGGCTTTCTTGGTGTCAGATCAGTGCTTTGTTTAAGTCCATCTACTGCCTTTGGAAGAAAAGATCCCTCACAAATATTTCTCCCAAAACATATTCTCCACCAAATAGAGAATCCCTATTTTAGTCCCCCACTAAGACTGTTTCCTGGTCTTCTCTGAGGGGTAAAGGTTTGAGAAATAAACAGTGTGGAACTTCGAACCCTGAAAGGAAAGTGAAGATGAATAACAACCCAGGACAATCGTTAATAAAAATGAAGACATTTTATTTAATGTTTATAAATCTTGTTCATGTAAAACCCCATTCCTAGACTTTAGCACACCCATCACTTTCCTAACCCTGGAACGGGTCTGCTTCCGCACTGCACTACTCGCTGTACCAACCTGTTTCCTGATGACATATTCACATCCTGCTTCGGCCTTTATCTTCTCCACCTTCTCCTCCTGGAGCGTGGCCTCCTTTGTGTACATCATCTTATCCTTCACCAGTCTGCAGACGCAAGGAGAACCAGACTAAATACAAATCATTGGCTTGTGGGCCGTAACACTTGTTTCATACTGTATTGTCCGATCAACATGCACCAGTCACGCAGACAAAACAGAGAGCCAAAAGCCCTGAGCACAGAGTAGACTATCCTGCCAAGAATAGCCATCTGTTCTCATTCTCCTCCATGCTGAGTGGTGGGAAAGAGGAAATGATGGCTTCGCACTGGTCCAGATGTGTTACTGGTTAGTTACTACCTCAGAAAAAAATAACTTTTTTTTTCTCTGTTGTATTTGCATTTTAAATCAACATCCACTCCTTGTCAGGTTGTAGAAAACAGCCGAGCTGTTAATATAGGTAACTAAAATAAACATCCTGCAGTTGTAGGCGTGTTTGGTCCTGCCTGCAGTTGTCAGCGGCGTGTATTGCCGATATAAATCTGCATCTGTGTGCTCTTTAGCTTAGGATGTGAGGCCTTCAGCTCCCGCCTGATCACCACACTGATCTGACTCCTAGCTCCATTTATCTGACACTTTTAGCCACATGCCCAATAGCGCAAACACACACACGCTTTCTCTCTCTCACACACACACACACACACACACACAACTAGCCCTTTCTAGGATTAATTGATCATCAATTTAGCCCCTAATTTAGACCAAGTCAGGTGGTAAATGGGCCACTTTTCCTTGATTGTTAGTGAAAATGGGCTTGAGTACATTGATAAATTTTGATTATTTATCAATTACGGGCCAAATGAAACTAAATCTATTAAATAAATTCCGACCCTGATTGGCATAATGGAGTTTGAAAATATCGCTATTGATAATGATTCTCGACTAATAGTCTTTTCCGGCTGCGCTTGCTTGTCGGAGGGACGACGCAAAATTCATTTTTCATAAAATCAGCTGCGTGCGCGTGAGTGAGTGATCCTTCATTAATCAGTCACATTACCGGAGACCCTTCCCTCGGCGTAGCGCGGCGCTTTGCTTAGCCTAAGAAGCCCACGGCACTCTGTCATCTTTTACGTCAATTACCGCTCATTTTAATACATTTCCATCAAGACGCTCTTAAACGGCGACCATATGCAACTGCAACTCCTCTCCCCTCCCTCTGGCTTTACACAGAATGAGTGATGTCACTGCTGGGATTATTTAGACCAAAAAAAGGGCAGCGAAGAGAGGAAGAGAGGGAGGAAGACGTCTTGAAGTAATTTGAATAAAACTGAAGGACAGTCTAATAACAAAATGTCCATTCCCTTCCTTCCAGTCCTGATGTTAATTTCTTATTTCTCTCAGACTGGGAGCGCTGTGTGAATCAGGGGTGGGGTCGTGGCTGGTTTTAAATAGACCTGCCACCACAAGCTTAATGGAAAAGGCAGCTCTCTGGAAAATAGAAAAAAAAGGGAATTAGAGCCAGCCGACACACACATTCGACCGCCTCCCCCAGCACTGTATTTTTGAGCCACGACGTAGCCTGTGCCAGGGCTCGAATGACAAAGGCAAATTACTGTTGTCATTTTATTAAGGGTATCCGCCTCGCTAGGACTGAGAGGCACTGACTGTAATGTGCAAAGCCACAGGAAAGAGGCCTTGCCGGGAGAACAGGCTCTGTTCCGTCTGTGCTCTCTGGAAAACAGACAGGGTTGGAGGGGACAACAGGAGGATGGAGACACGGGCTACATGCAGAGAGGGAGTGAGAGAGTGAGATGGACGTAAGGTAAAGAGACAGGTAGTTTCATCTGTCTAACAAAGGGTTGAAGTCTCTGCCACTGTCATGAGTCATGTGACCCGAATGGAAATAAACCCTCCCCTGTTTCTGGGTGACATTCCAGTTCCAAGAATTATAGATGAACTACTAATAGATCTATTAAACGATGGGGCGCATTGAAAATAAAGAAAAAACAGGGCTTTCTCCAGCTAGATGTGTTTGAAGTGCTTACTATGGGGCCTTTTTCACTGCTGCAGACCTTCCTGTGACATCACCCTCAGTGGGAAATTCAGCCACTGCCCTTAGCCACTCTCATCAGGGAGGCTGTTAGTAATCTGACCCTAATCAAAACACAATCAATACCACATTACGCAAAGGCCACACAAGGGTGGGGAACCAAGACGCTGGTGAAAGTCTCTCAAACAGATCCCACTCAGGCCTCCTTTTACATTTACAAAGTCCCGTTGTACATTACGATGCAATTTCTGAACAATTTATTTTATTTAAAAGAAATAGCATTTGATGGCCTTGCATACGGAGCGTACATGCAACAGTTCCTAAATAGTTATTTAGGAGGTTGTGGATAAATACATTTATGATGCCATGATTACATATAACTACAGAGAGAGAGAGAATACATCTATCCAATGCTTCTATGTCTAATAACAGATTAATCAAAAAAGTGCAGGATTTTGAATACAAAGAGCTGCTATAAACAAAATAAGACTGGTGATTAGGCTAAGATTCTAATCTTTGGCATCAATGTTTTGACATCCTTGTTTGCCGGACAGAACTGTGACAGGATTGATTGTATATAGTAAGTTATTGATATGCTACTGTTTGCAATAGCATCTTTGCCATTAAATATACATATTTACTACTTCCCAGAATAGCCATAGTAAACAAACATTAGACCTTGGACTACTGGCAATAAAGACATGTTTCGTACAATAAGAAAGTACCATACGTCACAAGGCCTACATCCTCCAACGTCGTTGGCTAACGTTAGGTAGCTGGCTAGCCATAAAATATATCAATGCCATAGACGCAAGTTCGCTAGTTAGCTTGCGCATATGTTGCTAACTTAAATTGGTATTTTCATTAACGTATAGTTAGCACGCGAAAAACGTGTACAAGCTGTCATGTTGCTGTCGGCTATGTAGCTGGTAGCCTAGCTAACCGTTTGATGTATTCAATCACAAGAAACTATGATGCAATCTGGCTAGCTGGCTAACAGTTAGCAGCATACAACTCTGAACCCCAGGTGAACAACGTGGCCAAGATGACATATTGCTGTCGGCTAGATAGCAGGGAGCTAACCATTTGATATCTTATAGTACAAGAAAATAGGTCAGCAATCTAGTTAGCTAGCTGGCTAACAGTTAGTCTAGTCAGCAGCATGCAACTCGCATTGTTAAGATAGCGGACAGCATCCAACTCCACTGGCCTAGGTGACGATGGTAACAACCCCAAAAGCAAGGCAGTGAGTTGGCAAACGCAACTGACCTTCTTTACTAGTGTGTGTGCCGCGATAAAAACTACAAAGAAAAGACCAAGCTGTACAGTGTTGAATTTCGAAAAATATTGCAACCGAGCTAGCTCTAGCCTAGCTGAAAATAAAGATAGGGATAAATCTAGCCTCGTTGTTTTTCTGTGGCTTTAACACACACTGCAGTAGGCTACATGATATGCTAGGCTATACTTTTAAAAAACAAAACAAAAGCAGACTTACCGTTTAACAATACCTGTTTTTATTTTAATTTGCCGTATTCTAGGATCCGCCATAATGACTAATGTCCAATTTTCAGACTGAAAGAGTGTTGCTATCAACGTTGCTAGCTACTTCGCACAATCTCAGACAGTTCCTGTTCTGGTACACGTGGTGTATCACGTGAGTGCGCGAGACTTCTGCTTCATCATGGTACTCAGTGCGCACTAGGAAGTACTGTGCACATTATCTGTTGTATTCTTCTCAAGACATTTAGATCTGATAGGCCAATATTGAGGAAATATCAATGGGATTCACTAATAAACTTCTGCAAGACAAGTATGAAAATGTGGTTTACCTCGAGAGTTGGCCAAGTTTTAATATCCATCTTATAAACACCATTCAAACAAATAGGAGCCTAATAGAATAATATTGGAATAAAGTTAATCTCACTGACATTTCACATATTAGGTAGCCTACGTATATCTCAAAGGGAAATTGCGGCGTTACAGAAGTGAAAATAAAAATAAATCAAAGTCAAACAACATAATCTGTGAGATGGAGAGAGACGTGGAGATGCAGTCTTATTTAGGCCTAACGCAAACATGATGTAGGCCTATCTTAACAGGCATACGTTACCTTCTATCGTTTCTAACCCTAAAGTGGTTCGATGTTTGAGGAGACATTCATCCAGCCTACTGCTTCTTAGATGTAAAAGGCAGCGTGGTCCATCGTTTTTACTCAGTGATTTAGGCTAAGTGATGTTGTAGCTAGTTGTGTCGAAGAGTGTTAGCCTAGAACAAAATGTTTGTTTTTGTTTTGCCTGATATAAAGTGCTGCTACGGCCAGGTGACATTTAACTCTATATAGCCTAGTTTCAACCTTATCCTATTCATTTTACTCGAAATGTTTATTAGTTAAGGCATGAACAAATGGCTGTGTATGTCACAGAGACAGCCTATTCAATACCAACAATCTGAATCTCTTTGTCTGCGTCTCCTATTGATTTGGGTTATCTATGAAAAATAATTTAATTTCGTTGCATTCTTCAAGGTCCCCTTGACTTGCATCACGAAGAAAAGCTTGTCAGCAAATGTTGTAGGCCTATTAGGCCGTGTTTATGCCTTGCCATGGCTTGGCAATGTTCTATTTAAATTAAAGTTCCAAGTTTGACAAAGAAATCTGGCTTGTAGACCTAATGACACATTCGTATAATTAACTTGAAAATGTTCAGTCGAAACACTCAATCAGTAGGTACCAGTTAAGAATGTAACACAAATCTTTTGATAAAGCAAGAACTGTCGTGATTTTAACCTCCGTGTGCATATAGGCTACGTAGTTAGGCTATATCCTTTTATCTAACCACGCCAGTTGCCTATAATGATAACAATTCTAACATTATCGTCACATGTTGCTAATTGTACACAACATTTAGACATAATATTTTCAGACCCTAAGCATCAATAGGCTATAACATGGCCAAAATAAACGCCAGACATCAGAAATGAGTCATGCCTCTCCGTCTATTCCATGTACTTTGAACAGTTGGACAGGTTCGCATGTAATGAGAGGGAACTAAATAACTGAAGGCTAATCAGGATATTTCTCTCTCTCTAATGAAATAAATAAATATAGATCTAATGAGTCGTCATTAACTTCTGTTCCACCAAGGCTATAGAGGTTAAAGTGAGGGTAAAGAATACGTATTCATTCTCCCCGCTACTGGAACGACCCAATGATGTAAGATTTTAGATTTGTCATGCATTAATGCGATTCATTATTTCCAAAAGGGACTCTAAAAAGCCGGTGATATTACCTTGTCTAATACATTTTACCTACACCCGCTGCCTTTACACTGATGCACTGAAGAAATTGAGCGCATGTTAGCTCATGCATTGGAGATGACAGTTTATTGAGGCCTGTGCTGATGCTTGTGCAAATAAGCGAATATAGAGGAAAATCCTTTAATTGGTATAGGTATTGGACTATTGTAATAGAACTGGGAAAAACCGGCGCCTTTCTCTCTAGCTTCGTGACCGTTGATTATTGGTATTTTCCGAGTTTTCCAAACTAATAAGTGGCACTATCAAGCATTTGGAAACGCTGGGAGACTACAGACGGCCTGCTAGACTTAATTGATATTGAGCGAGGCGCTGGTAGCCGCGGACGGGGCCACTGCTGGGTAATTTGCAGTTTAATCAGCGTTTGTAATGAGAGACGCTGATTAGCACGGGGTGGAAATAAAAGAGAGTTACAAGGAACGTCTGTCAGAGTCCGGTGATAATTCAGGACTAATTGTAATGATTAGAGCAAACTGGATGACTTTGGAGTTTTCTAATGCGTTGCTGTGTGTGTGTGTGTATGTCTGCGTGTGTGTGTGTGTGTGCATTAACTTATGGTTAACTTCATTACAATGGGACTATTGCTATTGTTTGCTACAGTTGTAGTGTACAGGACCATGGACAGCGGATCAAATCTTTTCTTTCTTTTTTTTTACACAAAGAATGTTCAATGCGTTTTCACCTCACATTGACCTTAACAGCAACATTTCATAACCACGGAGAGCGGTTCAATCATGTTTGCATGGGTTTGTAACTATTTACAAATTTGTTAACAAGCTAAAATAATGACCCACGTTTCACATACTGGTTTAATAGACGACTGTGTGTGCACGCGTGCCTGTATGTGTTTCGCATACTCTAGTACCCTATGGGGTACATAGGGTAATATTTGGTGAGAAGAGAACATGACTGACTCACGAAGATCTTATTATCAAACAAAGCAGCTAATTTATCTGAAAAATCGTTGATGGAGTCTGAGAGTGGAATGTATTCCATAAGACAGGCCTGGGTTACTGTTGGAATAGCAAATGTGAAATTAGTGAGAATGTGTGTTTGAACGTGGTCGGTCAATTAGCGGGAGAGAGGAAGGAGACGAGCAAATCAGCTGTAAGCTCGCGCACAAGGCGCATCTGCCCAGTACTGGCACCTGCTGTCGTTTATCTCCTGCTGTCTCCCTCCCGACTCCCCCTCTCTCTCCTCCTCGCGTGCTCTGATCCTCTCTCATTCACTCTGTCCCTACTTCAAAAAAGATAAAGTTGGAAATATGACAAATATATAATAGCATTTCTGACGGTCTACCTGCGATAAAAGGAAAATGGTTATTTAAATCCATCTGTTTTTAACAACAATGACGTGAAGCATAAAGCCGCTAACAACAATACTAATTTATTTAACAATGGCTACTCATGTTTATAATCTCAATATCAACCTACATATTATTTGTAAATATATACAAAGCCCCGTTTCGACTGTGCCTTTAATACGTCTGCAGTGACCTTCTACCATGAGGTCTGCCTCCACAACTGGTAGTGGAATCTGGACAGGCTAGAGCCCGGTCGATTCCGCTGCTAGAGGTTATCTATACGCGGTATTTTAATGTCAGGGAGTCGGGCCAAATTGATAGTGATAAATATTTGCCGGAAGATTAGGTGAGGGGAGTGTGTCAGGGGTGCTCTATCTCAGACCTGGAACCTCGCTAGAGCCGTCCTTCTCTGTGCCGGATTAGCCTCATCCATCCAGTGTCAATGGCTGTCTTGTTGAGAAAATCAGTGAGTAAACACGGTTGACAGAGAGGGGGGGGCCACTGATTACTCATACAAATAGACTGCAAACTCCGCCAGGACGAGTCTGCACGCGCCTCCCGAGATGTGTTTTTTTTCTCTCCCACTCTTTCCCTCCCCTCTCCTCCTTTTCTCGCATGTTGACAGCCCCCGCTGTCTCCAAGGGTTCCCCCTGTCCTGCTGTTCCCACTTTGTCCGCCATCAATCACTCCGCCATTGTGTCCTGGATGTTACATAGAGTCACTTAATATCCCCTCCTTCATCTCTATTCACTCCAAGAATGATTCTCCATAAGGGCCAAACACCTCGGTTAGGGGATGCACGAGGGGACTAGAGGGAAAGGAGTCGACACCAAAAACCTACAGAAGTCGAAAATGAGAGACAGAGAAAGATCTGTTGTATCACTTTGCTTATTTGACCAGACATGTGCATTACTGAGACGTACACTAACGGGAGGGACTGTAGCACGGGCCCTTCACGTCTCATGAAAATGAAACAGAGTAAATCACTATTTGACTCTATGGGGAGTTAGATTGAGGCATTCAGCTCTACAGACTCATTTATAAAGGAGGACATATAACCTAACAAAAATACATTTTATTTAGCTTAGTGACCAAAGGCCAAAGGATGGTAAAGAAGCCTGAAATATTAATGCATATAGGCGATGACATACCGGCATATTAATCTGTCGAAATAAGATATGCATATTGCATAATTTTTCCCTAGTTTAGAGAGTTTTTCAATGTACTTGTAATTGTTTCATTCTTCAAACAGACAACTAAGATTGGAACGGGTAACAATGCTCTATCCATGAATTACGGATGCGTTATTTATATGATCTCCAACCAAAATGTGACGTTGGCATGAATATTATAAAACCATTTGACCAGATAATTCACATATGAGTGTTAGATTTAATTTTATTGCTCAGATGTTATGTGAACGTTTACTATCATTGTTAGCTGAGTTTCATCCAAACCACTTAAGAATCAACTGATTTTTAATGTGTTTTTCGACAATAATAAAGATTTTGGTCAGCAATACCATGCAAATTTGACCCCATCTGTCGTATTGTCCTGATCTTAGTTGAAAATGTGTTTAGGCTATCTTTGTTTTATTATCTTTAGTCATTGTCTTTCTATACTTTATAATTTCAGAGGCGTTTATTTATTCGATGCACTAAAGTACAGCACGTTCACTTCTCACGCAAATAATTAATTCTGTCTTCAGGTAGAATAGCCTTTTAGAGTCGTTTTGCCCTCTGCGTAAAATGGAGACATCACCTTTCCAGCACGAGCCCCATATTTTATGAAGGTTCTCTGACAAATAGGCCTCCCTGCTACGCTTGGGTGGGCACCTTCATTCCGCACTTGGCTTGTTTACATAGCACCAGCACCATTTCCACGGATTAAACAAATCACTGCCCGAGGGGGACATCCATAATCCGCTAACGGGTCACCAAGAAGACAGTTATAAATGCTGGTGTCTGGCGTTAAGGGAAAATAGATGTCCGTGTCCAAAGATGACCTTCCTCCAAAATGTACCAAAACTGTCCTCTCAGTAAAAAGAGGGGCGGGATTGGAAGGACTGGGAGCAGTTGGCAAAATAGATTAAGGGACGCGGTGTTTACTTTAACTTGGTCTCATGTTCCAATTGCTGTGCTTCTAATAATAGCTCTTAATTTGAATAGCATGCTTCCAATGATAGGAAGAAATGTCTGGGAAAAATGAAACGGTTATAAAAAGGAAGTAGTGCCCATCATCTTTTATCAGCTATCAGTTTTATGACACATACCATGATAGCTGGAGACAATTTCCTACAAATAGAGGGACCGAAAAAAGAGATCACGAAAATATGGATTGGACCAATTTACTTCATCATTCCAAATTAGAACCTTATGAATTGTTCAAATTTGATAACAAGCACTCAATTCTCTTCGTTATGTAAGTTAAATTAGACTTCGATAAAAAATTGCAGGGGCATTCAGTGGCTCCTTGAATAAAATGTAATTTGTGAGAGAATTTGTTGTATCTGTCACAAATATTCCCAATTAGCGACAGTAATTATTTGATAGTTTCTGCAATTATGGCTTAAACGGATGCATTTGGAACTGTGTGGGACCATAATTGGCCTAAATGTGATATTTTGCATATTTGCATAATGAGGAAATTGGTAGAAAATTGTGTTCATTCATTTGTGAAAAATCCTATGAATTTTATGAATTTGAAAGGTCTGTTCCTGCAGTCTGTGACTTTCCTGACTGCTCCCAGAGGGATGGACTAAAAAGTAGGGCGCCGGAATCTTGCCAAGTGGAAGAGAAGAAGGAAAAGAGGAAAAGAAGAGAAGTGCACAGAGTGGAACGTGACATTCTTAACTCCTGAGAGGAAAACGCGCGTGTGGCTAATGTGAACTATGTGAACCGCGGGATTTTGTCTTTTCAAGCCAAGAATGTTCTGGAGCGTTTCTGGCCTCTCTGAGACCTATGACGCAAGTGGCGCGGGTTCGCCAGAATGCAACATTGGTGTAAGAGAAGTCTGGAAACGATGGTCGTCATGAAAGAACTTAATGGTCTTTAGGTACCTCAATTAGTCTACTTTATAACATACTGCGATGGATGACACCACCGTGAATGAGGCCATAGCAAGCGAAGTGTGGGTAATAGGCAATAAAGAATTTAATTTCAAGCATTTGCAAAACCACAGTATTTCTAGTTCAACTAAATTCTAAACTACCATGCTATTAACCCCGCTATAAGCATACTTTTCCAGTTTTGCATTAAGTGGCTTGTATCCTTTTTTAAACCAGTGTTCGAGTTTGAAAGAGCTTATTTTGTCAAAGAAAATGTGGGCAATATACTATAACCGATCGCCAAACAAGCAGAATGGTTAACATTGAATGTCTTATTCCAGCTTGCAATTACTATGAGCCAACATGTTCCTTGGCATGTCATCCATTTCAATTATTTACTGCAAGGTAACAAATATGCAGATTTTTACTGCATGAATATGAATTAGGATGAAACGTATTTATGATATAGTACCAAACCAATCCTATAAACAATTCAACGACTTAAGTGAAGTCATAGAGCAAGACCTGGCATTAGACTTCTAGCCTTATTTCCCTTAATGGTTCTTATTGCTTTCAGTACCCCACTGAAACAGAATTAGCAAATTCAGTTATTTCTATTGTAAAATGCATTAGATTCTCATTATTTATTTTAATGAGTTGCTGGTTGTTTATGTTTTGGTTTCAAGATCTTCCACATGAATGACACATTCAATTAAAACTAGGGGTCTATGTTAATGGGATAGGATTGCAACTACAAGAGACTCATCAAAACAAACAGTGTTGGTTCAACGTAAAGTTTTAGGGGGTAGATTACAGAACCATGCAAACACACACACACACACACACACAACACACACACATCTCTATCCTATACAGCGTCTCTTCCATTCCCCAGAAGCTCATAAAGCTAGTAGGCGATAATGATCCTGCCATAGACTGTAATGATCTCGCCATTTCATGGGGTATTACACTATAATGATGATAGTCCTCCATATTTGCATCCCATCCAGCCTTTAGCTGGTGAGAGGCACCTCCATTGTACCTGGTAAGGGTAATTTATGGAGCAAAGGCATGAATATGTCGTCCTGAAATAATACAACCCGTACTTACAGTCAACCACAAAGATTTATTACGAGATTGTACACCCAAACGCAAACAAAGCCGCTGTGCAGGTGTGTGTGTGTGTGTGTGTGTGCATGAAGACGAAGCAGAAAGGAGTTGAAAGGAAACCTGATGAAGACACACACAAATATTCACCAATGACAGCACATAAAATATTACAAGGGCTTGGCTTTGAGAGGTTTGTGTGGGGGAGAGTAAAGGGGGAGGGGAGGAGGAGGAGGAGGGGGGGTAGATATTCGGTGGGTTGGACGAAGTCTCGTAAAGACGTACCTCCTCAAAAAGCTACGCCACCATAAATGTGTTCTTTACCAGACAAAGTTTCCAATACCAACCGTGTACAAACAGAAAACACACACAGCACAAACACAAACACAATCACATAAAGACGAGGCGAAAGAGAGAGAGAGAGAGAGAGAGAGAGAGAGAGAGAGAGAGAGAGAGAGAGAGAGAGAGAGAGAGAGAGAGAGAGAGAGAGAGAGAGAGAGAGAGAGAGAGAGAGAGAGAGAGAGAAAAACAACCCTGTGCGTATTTTACTCCAGGAGTTAATGGGAATAAAATACCTTGGTGGATGAGTGCAGATGTGTTTGATACAAATAGTCATTTTCCTATTTGCTGCCTCATTGAGCATGATGAATGATGGGAGTCAGGGAGGCTGTGTGATGAATGACGGCACCTTGGCTCCATTGCATGCCCTATTGATTCTCCTTCTTTATTACTCCTGCAACCCAGCTGGCTGCTCCTGCCCTCCCTACACTCTCTTTCCACTGGGGGGAGAAGGAGAGGAGGGGAGGAGCAGGAGGAGGAGGAGGAGGGAGGAGGCGGGAGGGGGGGTGGTCTTCTTCCTGCCACAAGGCCCCTCCTCTTATAGGGCAAGGGATATGTGTGTGTGTGTGTGTGTGTGTGTGTGTGTGTGTGTGTGAAACTTGGACTGTGGTATGTAGGGGGAAAATGAGTTTTCTGATTAGTCCACTCAGGGCCATGGGCCTCTAATAGGGGCTTGTCTGTAAGCCTGGTTAGTTAGCGGAGTCTCCCAGAAGGGGAGACCAGGGAGACAGGAAGTGATGTCGGGGAAAGGAAATTATGTGCCTCTCGGCAGAGCATCAATGGATGAAAACAGCAGTGGTAAATGCTATTTATACTACATGCTATAATTAACATGATGTAGAAATCTGAGGAAATCAGAGAATGATGTATAAATACAAACAATGTAGTCATAACTATATTCAGGTTAATTATATTGTTTTTCACAAGGTTCTTTCCTCAAACCATTGTATGGAATAACCATCATGTGATTTATAGTCTATATCTGTTCAAATGCTTTTAAGTGCAAACAAATGAGATATGTCAGATCAACGTTGTCGCACTGTAGTCAAGATATTATTATTATAGTTTACCGTACCTGGCAGATGAAATGTGGTTACATCGTGCAGAGGTTACTAAATACAAGTCTTTCTAACTCTGAGCATTGACAAACTGTTAGAACCACACACTACTTCTGATCCCTGATACTCTGCTGTGCTTTCCATGTGCACTACTTGCATGTCGCTTTGGATAAAAGCACAGAAAAAATGAGTACAAATGCGTAAACGTGAAAGTCAAAAAGTAACGACTTGACAATAAATCAAACAAACAAAGTAGAAAAGGAAACATTTGAACCCGCAGGCCACTAAAGCAAGTGAAACCCCTTTTTAGACCCGCCGAACTGAAGATGAAAGGTAAAAAAAAGCTGTCTCTGTCATGTGCACACCCTGGGTCCTCCACGGTGCCTGTGAGAGTGACAGTGCGCTGGGCTCCACGTGAGCGATCCACCGGAGGCACAGAGACATGTCCAGCCTCAGATGGTGACCCTGGTCCCCAAGGCTCAGTCAAAACAAAGGCTTCTCCTTCCTGCCTTCATACTCTCTCACCTGGGTCCTTCATCTGAAACACGCTCAGCTGGAGCCGGGGACACCGTCAGGACGTGTTGTCATGTCCTCCAGGGCCACCCCAGAACAGAGACTTGTCGCCAGCCTGTCGGTCTCCTCCCTGGCCCCCTCTCTCTCAACCGCTCCGAGACTCACCCCCACAAGGCCAACATGGCGTGGCGTCTTAGACAGAGTTTATATCATCGAAGTCACCAGACACGGGAGTCACATTCCAGATCCTCTCACTCGCTGGTGGGTTTGTGTTGGTCGCCTGGAGACGGGGTCAAAAGAATGTCGCTGGTTTGTTGACGGTTTGTGTTTTGGTTTACCCAGTGCAATCGTCCATTTGACTTTCTCGTAACACATACACAACCTTTACCAAAAAAAATCTGTTAACAGACACCTTTATTCAAAGTGAAGTACAAATAGTGCATGTTGGAAGTTATCCATAGTATTTCAGAGTGGGACTCCAGGAACGTATTCTGAATTTACTAGCCACCTGGCAAAGTAACCACATCTCAGTTACCAGGCACCGTCAA
Organism: Osmerus eperlanus; assembly: GCF_963692335.1. Classification (NCBI taxonomy): domain Eukaryota; kingdom Metazoa; phylum Chordata; class Actinopteri; order Osmeriformes; family Osmeridae; genus Osmerus; species Osmerus eperlanus. The sequence continues at coordinate 2,831,013 of NC_085035.1, forward strand.
CAAAAACAACATGACAGTGCAGCAATAACATGTAAATTACTTAACTACAGTGCTACAATAACAATTACAGTAGTGCATACGTACAGTTCAGCTAAATGGGCGACATAATAAGGGCAACATCAAAGCCCTTCACGGATGCAGTCTCTTGTCAGACAGTGGAACAACAGGATCTCAGTGGGGAGAAACATCTTGTTATTGTTCCTGTGAAGAAGGAGCTTATCACTTTGATCTGGTCATATTTGCAAACAGTGTGTCTGGGCCTGGTTTAAATAAAGTTATTTAATGTTTCAGTTGAATGCTATGACTTATTAAGGGCTTGTAATAACTTCTCATGCCCCTTGTTAATAAACAACAAGGCAGACATTCTTACTACTGATCTTTGTTAACTGGTGGAATACTTACATTTATTCTTTGGCCACAACAAAGCAAATAAAATCTGACCTTCTATCATAAATTAGTAATTTATTCTCTAATGAGTACATTTCTATGCACTTGGACTTCACGTTTACACTACCACTCATTGCCTACCATAGTTAACAATCAAAATCCAATCCACGAAGTGAAAAACAATACTCATTGAAAATAATGGGCAATCTCTGCGACTGATGAATTGAATTTCGATTCATTTCCTAAATGATCCCAACCCATTATGCATAAACATATTAACCTCAGAGGTAAGGCCTTGCTAGTGTGCACACAGCCACACACGCAAGCACACACGCACACACACATGCACACATCCACACGCCGACACACGCAACCACAGTGTGCACGTACGCACGTCTGAACACACTACCACACACACACACACACAACCTCCATCTACCTCTCAGCATGGCCTGGGAGATGCTCACCAGACTAAATTACAAATGTTTCAGTGGATTGGAGTTGCGGAACATAATGAAGCAGCGCTGTGCGCTGAGAGGTAATCACCCAGCATGCCGTTCCCCAGCCCTGCCAGGTTACAGAGAAGATGAATAGGCAAAGTACAAAACCACTGACCCCTCAAAAGTTTCATTTACCTTCTCCCCCCCCCCCCTGGTTTGGGGTGGTGGTGGTGGGGGGGAGGGGGTTTGGAAGAGGTAATCATCTAGGGACAGTTTTGGTAGCTTGATGAATGGTGTGTGTGCCTTTGGCACTCGTACACACACACACACCTATTTATCTGCTCGAGCCCCAAGGCAGCCGAGCAGGCCAGGAGATGTGGAGCATGCTGGGCGTTATTGAGTCACCAGGGCTGGCCGAGCGGAGAGACAGACCAGGGTGAGGAGAGGAGGAGGAGGAGGAGGAGGGGATAGTGAGTGGGGGGATGGTGGGATGTAAGGAGGACAGACTGCTTGGCCAGGGAACGTGGAGCCGATCAATCCCAACACCCGCCCCCTCCCCCACACCCCGGCCTCCCCACCGCCCCCCCCCACACCCTTCTTCCCCCCCCCCCCCCAAGCCTATCAGTCACGTCCTCTCACTCTGTCCATTTCTGCTGATGACACACTTTCTCTGCCCATCGGGCCATTTCCAGGCCAAGAGCAAGCGAGAGGATGGAGGGAGGGGGCACCGTGGGAGTGGGTTTCCTTTTGGTGTGTGTATGTGTGTATATTTGTAAGTGTGCGTGTGTGAGGGAGGATTAGGGTCGTCCACAGGGAAAGGTATGGACGGAGGAGACGGACATGGGCACAACAGAGAGGGGGAGAGGGGAAGAGAGGAAGAGAGGAAGAGGGGGAGATGGGGAGAGAGGGGGAAGGGGGAGAGTGGGAGAGGGGGAGAGGGGGAGAGGGGGAGAGGGGGGAGAGGGGGAGAGGGGGAGAGGGGGGAGAGGGGGGGAGGGGGGAGAGGAGGAGAGGGGGAGAGGAGGAAAGGGGAGAGGGGGGAGAGGGGGAGGGGGGAGGGGGAGAGGGGGAGAGGGGGAGGGGGAGAGGGGGAGAGGGGGAGAGGGGGAGAGGAGGAGAGGAGGAGAGGAGGAGAGGGGGAGAGGGGGAGAGGGGGAGAGGGGGAGAGAGGGGAGAGGGGGAGAGGGGGAGAGGGGGGAGAGAGGAGGAGAGGGGGAGAGGGGGAGAGGAGGAGAGGAGGAGAGGGGGAGAGGGGGAGAGGGGGAGAGGGGGAGAGGCAGAGAGGGGGAGAGGAGGAGAGGGGGAGAGGGGGAGAGAGGAGGAGAGGGGGAGAGAGGGAGAGGGGGAGAGGGGGAGAGAGGAGGGCAAGTGCCTTCTGTCAAACCTTCCTCCCACAAGAGTGGGCTGGGACCGAGGAGCTGAGAGTAGGTCGGACCAAGCAGAGGCCCCGCAGGTAGGGCCAATTCAGCCCTCCTTCCCTGGCGTGCCAGCGAAGGTGGCAGGAGCCAAGCTCCGTCAATGCATAATACATTAGAGGCCTCCTTCCACTGACAGCCCCCTCTGCCGCCCTCCACTCCAGCAGGTCTGGCCGCTAATCAAAGACGACATATCCGAATGTCCAGACACTCACACACAGAAATTTACTAATCAAAAAGTGTATTTCCTAGAGGCTGACTCCCAAGAGAAATCCAGCTGGAAGAAATTGGAATAATTTATTAGCTTACAAGTTTTCGCTGACAGTTAGCCCGAGGCTATTTATCTCAGTAATAGAGAACGTCTCCAATGTGGCAAAATGGACCAAATCAAACAGCTTTGATCAGAAATGAATCTGGCAAGGCTGTCTGTCTCTCGGTGTCCCGCGAGGCCGGGGAACAAACAAAACAGAGAGAGGGAAGGGGAGAGAGAGAGAGGGAGAGAGAGAGAGAGAGAGAGAGAGAGAGAGAGAGAGAGAGAGAGAGAGAGAGAGAGAGATGAGAGAGAGAGAGAGAGATGAGGAGAGAGAGAGATGAACAGAGAGATGAACAGAGAGATTGAACAAGTGGCCAGTGAACACAGCACAAACAAAGTATACATTGTACACAAAATACCTCACTAGGAATGATTATTCCCACAAAGGAGCTGGTAATATTTAAAATGGAGGAGATTGCTCCATAAATGATATGACAACAGCAGAACATCAAACCAATTTGTAGGGTTTACAGTCTCTCTTCATTGAGTTTGAGATGGCACAAAATTGTCCTGCTTTTTTACATTACAAGAAGCTAGTAGCTAATGCATGTTGTCAGTTAGAAAAACAAGACGCTGAAATAGAATCAGCAAAAATATTTGACTGTGAAAGTTCCATGAATGTGATATGTACAACTCACAAAAGACCTTTGTTTTTACTACTGATGTAAACACAATGTGAATGAAAAGTACATCCACGTCCATTCGACTAACCATCAGCTGAAGTTAAACTGTCTTTTAGTTAAAGAAGGCTCTGGAAGGATTTGAGTTGGCAAAGAATATCCATGTGTGTATTAGATTAAAAACATTCATTCTAGACTAAATCACCAGTTATTTGGTTATGAATGCTCCCTTAGTTTAAGTTTGGTTCACACATTATATCTTTTTAATACATATTTTAGGTATTTACCAACAGAGTTTATACTAACTTCCATTCCAATGTAATGATGTCTCTTTGAGATGTGGACCATGACATTGTTCCCAGTCAGAGAGCTCTCTCTCTCTCTTTCTCTCTCTCTCTGTCGGTGACACAGTCCGTGAGCAGAGCTGTAGAACATGTTTTTGACATGATCCCCAGGCATGCCTCTCTACGTGAGGGACGCGTCCATTAGTTGGGCAGAGTGACAGACAGTTCAAAGGGTCGTCAGGCTGACACTGGTGGGGACAATAAACAGGCCACAGCCGTCTCAATTAGCAGAGCAGCCTCTGATCTCAGCACATCAGAGCGGGATCCTCACATGTTAAATGCGTGTCAATCACGGCTTCTTCACTCCGACACCCACGAAGGCGTACTGTTTAACAGTGAGAGACAGTGTGGAGGAGAGAAATTCTTTACAGTCACCCTCAGAACTCTTCGTAGTGACTAGAGTGTACTGGACTGTAAACATTGTCGTTCCTCATGGCACCAATCACCGGAGACCGTTACAGATTGGGTTTACTTCAAACACATTTGCATTCAAACGGGAATACTTTGTCATTTGGCCAATGTCATTTTCATGAGAACATTTATACAGTGTGCTTGCTGACACAATTTCAAGTATTTAGGTAGCTTGGACATGTTGGTAAAGAAAGAATGCGAAAGGAAGAAAGAAAGAAAGAAAGAAAGAAAGAGAAAGAAAGGATAGAGTGTCTAGATAAATGAGTGAAATGTGAAGGGAAAAACAGTGCACATGGACTGCCCTGTGTGCTGTGTAATGGGAACGTCAGTGGCAAGAGAAAAATGTATCAACAGTGTGTATTAAACATCAATAAAGTGTATTACTTGTTACAATAAAAGGATGCAACATTAAAATAGAGCTCTTGCATACTGCCTACACTTACTACTCTGCAATTAGCTTTATGTGGAACTATTTGCAGTGTAACCCCGATGCACTTAGACCGTGACAGAAAAACAACTTGAATCATGATGGACCGCAAAGAATAAAAGCACACTTAAAAGTGAATATTAATTTCCAGAATAATTACAAGAACAACAAGCCGGGGTTCTCCATGTGCTGTGTATACAAAATATGATCAGATGTGATCAGAACAACAGCAAATCTGTCGGCTGTCAGACAGCCATTGTCACAGCACTGACCCCCATCCTCCCTCCTCCTCCTCCTCTCTCCTCCTCCCTCGCACAGCTCTCCACCTCCTCCTCCTTCCCAATCTATCTGCCTAATGAATTTTTACCTGGCACAGACTGCTTTCAACTCCATTTGGACTGGTGCCTACAATTACCTCCTCAGAGTCTCTAAAGTAACTGCGCTCAGCCTAATTAGTATGCATTATCAATTAACAAACTTAATAGCTGGCAGATTGATTAGATCCTCTGTAGTAGTGGCTATGCAGGAGCCAAACTCAGAATGAAAAATCACCCCCCCCCCCTCCCTCACACTCGATCTCGCGCACAGTGACACACACAGGTGGGCTTGCATCTGTGCAGGCAGGTACATAAGTGCCGTAAACAAGAACACAAAGCCTACAGTACAAGAGAGCCCAGGGAATCGCTATTTGTGTTGCCATTGTGTACACTGCCATGAGAATAATGCGGCTATGTGTTTCATGTCAGTTTAGCATTTACATCCGGTACAGATATCTCTTCCATTAATATATCTGTGAAGTAGGATCAACACCTCAATACAAGATGTATCCTATAAGGTTGGTGACCCCACTGGCAGTAGATAAAAAAGGATTTAGAGGAATCTGGACCAGAAGGCCTAATATCAGCATGAGAGAATGTTCACTGATTGGAAAATGTTGCTTGATTCATCGCTAGATGGTGTACATTTAAATATGGGATAGATATAGATACATACGATCCTTTACAGAGATATGGGAGCTGTGGTAAAGAAAAGTGTAAACAGGTTCCTTGTGAACAGAATCATCGGGTTGCAGGTAATGAACGGAAATTTTCCAAAAACATAAAAATAGAATGTGCGCGCAGGGAGGTAAGTGTGGGGGACATGGTTGTCTAAGGAAAACAATTTGTCAGGGAAATTCATACGAGGCAACAGCAAGCATTCATTTTTTGGACATTGACGTCGCCATTATAATGTGCTGTCTTTCATAAAAGTCGCTGAATAGATAGGAATGTCTACATTTTTCAAAACACGTCGCTTCATTCTTCTTTCACGTTTTTCATTATTTTCATAAACATTTTGACAAGCTATTATAACAGTTGCCCTGTACATCTCTCATTGAAGATGTTGTGCTACATTACAATATTAATTATTGGCAAACCTTCAATAGACACATCACAGCATAGACTCCGGTATTAGTAACAATAGCCTACATTAGACTCAACTGTGTAACCTTTAACACACCGTCGAATATTTGCTCGGATTTTTCACGCGCACAAATGCATTTCTATGCCATTCCAAACATTTTCATCTTGTATAAATGATTAAATTAAATATATTTGCTTATTTACATGAATATCAATAACAAAACATTATGACAATTACCCGCCCTATTGGCCACAAAGTTTATACGCCTGAAAATATACTTTATTTTCATTAAGAGCCATGAAATGCGATCATTATTGCATTCATTAAGACCACTATAGGCAATTATCTTCGTTAGTTTTTCAGTTAGTCTGTAATGGGTCATTGTAGTGATAGAGTGAACTTCACAGTGTATTTGTAGGCCAGACATTTATACAAAGGACATTTACGTGGAATTATCTTTGGCTTTTTTTATGGAGTCTGTATGTGTTTCTGAGGTATTTCCACACACCAGCATGGTTCAGAAAAATCCATTACCTGGGCAGAAAAGCGACAAACGCCAGTTGTCCAGATAGTTCATAGCGCGGTAATACACGGCCAGGAATGTGCTGGAAATTCGGGGAAGCAACGGAATTGAGGAGTCACATACAATGAGCGTCACAGCACGGGGACAGTGGCCGGGGGGACGAGAGCCCCCCCCCCCCCCCCCGCGTGCTCTTTGGTCACACCAATAAGAGGGGAGGGCACACCTTGGAGAGACAGAGTGCATTGGGCCTGTGTGTGGGGATCTTCTTAGGCATAAATGACCAATCAACAGAGTGTTCAGAAGTGTGTTGTATTGACTGGCTGTATAAGGAAGCTATATTCTGGTAGATTCCATGAGAAAACACATAGTCCAGTGTTCTTAGTCCGTTCTTAGGCATTTGGGCATGAGCCTAGATGCGTGCATTTTGAGCCACAACAAGTCACTGTTGCCCCCGTATGATTTATAAAATCACGCTTAATTGTATTTGTGTAGCCCCTCTCGCCTGCACAGTCACAAAGGGTTTCAAAGGTGGAGATACCAAATATAAGAGAAACGATCCAATCCATCTGAGAAGAAAGGACAAAATCCCTACAGGCTGGCAAAAACCGTCTCAGGAGAGAGAGAGAAAATTAAACTACACAGACAGCACAGAAATGCTGCAAAATGTCATGCTTTAAATGTAACCAAATTCTGACGTAAACGGTTACAAATTGAATCACAATAACGTTAGGCTATTTAAAATCTGATAAATATTTTGTTGGTCACACACTGAACTAAATAGCATTATTAAATCCATAACACCAGTAGCCCACGTTCAGTGTAGATCAGTTGTGTATAGGCTGACACACAGCTTGCTATCTCAGACCATATGCCACTGTTGTCTGTGGGCATGCTGCCTATACAATGTGAGCCATCGTCAGTTTGCACTGATGTATATTTCGTTGTCCATGGGCTTAATTTTGATTTATAGTCCGTCTATAAATTAGAAAAATATGTTTTAGAATTCCATCCCGCGGAAAAGCGGCGCGTGATGTCAGGGGATTGGGTGATATTTAAGATGTCAGAAATACATATTGGATTAGCGCGCTTTGTTCCCCGGCAACAGCAGGTGTTTAATCATAGCTGATGGCTGGAGCGAAATGCGTTAGGACAGGCCAGGCCCAAAACTGTAGCTGCGTTCCCGAGATCGCGATAAATCATAGGCCGAATGTTGCAGCTTACCTACCCCCCCCCCCCCCCACACACACACACACACACACACACACACATACACCCATACAAGTCCTCTCCACAAACACAAACACATGCACACACCCACACACTCTTCTCTTAGCAAACCTCGATTTGAATTGGAAGACTAAAACGTCGAATCCAACGAGTCTTCTAGAATTCTGGTATGTTCAGCCTGTCTGCATTAGGAATATTTCAAGTAACAAACCCATGTCCTGCAGGTTAAATAAATTGATATTAGCACTGTGTAACTATAGAAGGTCTATTCATTATCATGGCTGAAGTGACAACGGCGGGACAATTACGCTCATATTAATCAAATTCTTTCGGTTAATCAGGATTTATGTTACACCAATACATGGCTATAATTCGATTAAAATGACCAAATATTGACTGCAGCACACAGTTCATGCAGTGAATGAACTCTGGGCGTGACAAGTTCGCCTCGGCAAGGCAGGAGGGTTTCCGAAGTAGGGCTCCTACGTTATCCCCATCATCATCGTTATCATTATCACCTTCTAAAATGTGATTACTTTGCCAATACGCGCTCGCTCTGTTTCCCGCTGATGTGTATTTCCCCGGGTAGGCAGAAATGGATGAGAGGTTTGAGCTGAGGAGGTTTGGCCAGAGGCGGAGAGGGAGAGGGAGAAGACGTTTAGGAGAGCAAACATTTTCAAGGTCACCCGGTGAACTGGAACGAGCGCAAGGAGATGCATGGCGAAAATAGTGCGTTTTGACACTAGCGCGCGGTTTGATTAAAAGGTAAAGTAATGGGTTTAAACACACGCCACGAGAATACCGCCAGACTCTGTTGGCTTTTTCGCAAATTACTTAACGGTGCAGTGATGGAAATAAGATTGTAATGTTTGGTAATGGAAAAGAAAGCCCAATATTCTTTTTTTCTGGCCTTCTTGTTTTCTGACATACACAAAATAAATTGCCCAAGCTAATAGCCATGGCGCGTGGGATTTTTTTTCTTCTTCTCCTGAATCCTTCTGAGGGAATTCGAACACGTTCCTTGTGGTTTCATTCTACATTCGTTATCATGAACAATATTGGTTAAAATGATGAAACATCAAACTCCTAATGTAACATTAACAGTTGTGACTGGTGAGACAAATAGATGGTGTGGGTTTACAAAAAAGAAGTCAAGCTTGGAATCCATGGCATGTGGTGTTACATAGACCCGTTCCCTTAAATTTGCCTAATAGTAGAACTAGTATGCCTGCGAATTGAGGAACCCTTAGAGCAGAACAAAGGGAATTGCAAAACAAACCCACAGATGATTTAATGCTGGGTGCATGGGGAAAACAAGCCGGCCATATTAGCTAGCCTAGAAAACTGCTAATCATGCATACCTGCCAATGGGAATGTTGCCAAAGATTGAAATAAAGAACCGTTTTGTTTTTATTAAGACAGGCGAACATCTACACCATCTTTAAGAATAATCAATAGTTTTCTGGAATCAGAATTAGAGCATGTGTGACTAAATTCTGTAAAATAAAAGGTTTTGGTGGATCTGAATGGCTAAGGAGTCAGTCTGTCCTTTCTATCCATCGCAGGTCTGTTTATTCCGGAACCACCTCTTCATTGAGTCTCTTAATTCCTCTCTAATTCTGCGTGTCAGGGCCGTGTTTCCCGCTGTCCCGCCCAATGGCCCCTCGTCTCCCCGTTTTTAACTCTCTCCAGCATTACTCAGCTCAATGACACAAGGCAAATTGCGTTTAATAAATTAGCTTAATGGATTCGACGATCGGTTAGCGGGCGCAATGTTTCCTCTGGTTAAGCAAAACATTTATATCCCACATTCGCTCTCTCTCTCCCCCTCTCTCTCTCTCTGACTTTCTTTCTTGTTCTCTATCCTCCTCTCTAAGGTAGAGAAACTGTTTCTGGAAATGCACGTGCGCACAATGAGGCCCACAATAAGACTACTCCACGGGGGCCACAATTTCACTGTTGGTTTGCAGAGTTTGCAGTTACTGTTGCCCTGTGCGCTCCAGGCAATTGTATTGTATTAATTTGGATTTGGTTATAGCATAAATTCAACGTGCTGGTGGCATTAACTTGTGGGTAATCAGTGCGTAATGGATTATTTAGACTCTTGTAGCATGCTTAAGGTAAATGCACCATGATAGTCCCCCAACTCCCTAATCACTATTATCATCAGCAGCATCCTCTCCATTATCTTCTGAGGTCAACTTACTCTCTTTTCAGCTAAATCAACCAGTACTCTTTGATACCGAGCTACGCCTGTATGTGGAGTTAAATGTCAATGATGATATGCATCCATCCCTCCCTCCCATCCTATCCCCTCCCCTCCCTGTCTCTATATCCTTTACGGCCTCTGCATGTTTGGTTGCGCAAAACAATCTCATCGGACATTATTGATGTTACAGATGTTATAGTAATCAAATTATCAGCCTGTGAAGGGCCCCTCTGTCACCGCGGCGCGTGATAAATTACGGTAAAGGTCACAGCCTGCCTGTGTTTTATGTGAGGTTTGCACGGTAACGCTCAGGTGAGTCTCTCCAGGGCCGCCCGGTGCTCGCCGGTGGACCGCCTCAGACACATTTCCGTTTAGGTTAAGAGCTTCTCACACCTCGAGGGGGAGGGGGAAGGGTGTCCTAAATGTCTGCTGGGCTGATCCTAGCTTTTCTTCAAAACAACTCTACCTGTAGCTACGTTACATCAGCGAACATAAAAGTAGGCTACACTACAATGGCAGTTTATGGAAATAGAGACCTGGACCCATGAACCAACTGCACGAGAATTACATACATCAAGACCAGGATAAGAGAGGTGAATCAGTGATGAGATGTTCGGATGGTTATTTAATTAGGCTATGCAACCGTCGAGACAGTTGACAAAACAATGCGTTTCAACGGCCAAAAGGAGAAAACAAATCAACATTCTTCAATTTAAACAACATCAGTTCATTATAATCCAATTATAATTCACAGTGTATTTTTTTAAAACATTTGGCGGCATTATGTGATCAAAGTTATGTATAGATGTTCTGACTGTATATTTTTGGCTGGCTAATAGGCTTTCGAAATCACGTTTAAGAGAACCACACTTGGGTTATCTTGGGGAACATTTCGCATTTGCATTTTTAAATGGCATCACGGGTAAAGGCTGCAGGCCTATGGCGTTATCCTGTCACTTGGAAGTTAAATTATAACACGACGGCTATAACATGCTATACTGAGCTAAAATCAGACACAATTAGGTTATAGACTACATAAACCCTCCAAATGGAAGCCATGCCCAACGCAGTTTGATTGGTAGTCTATAGGTGCTTTGGTTGGAAGTTATTTGTGTTGGAGGGAAGGGAGCATACTGTCACTCTAGGCCACATTTATCCACACGCAATTAGGTGTCAGGGCGCGGGGGTTCTCTGTTTGATGATAGCCTTGGGCTGTGCGCGGCGTGCGAGCCCTAATCAGGAGAGTAAACTCCGCTATATTTCAATTTGGGAAGGCGCTCTTCCGCTTAGAGGGCCTCTGGCACAGCGATAAATAAAACGCCCATTTACTCCTTCGCCTCCCAGAGACATCCAAAGTGCGCTCGCCACCAGCCCCCTAATCATAGCCTACATTTGGTCGCCGAACATAAATCAAACAATTGGAAACGTCATGATTAGGATGCCAAAACCTGACATCAACAGTCCCAATACTGCTTCCTTGTTTAGATACACGACATCCACACCCCATGAAATCTACTCCCCATAAAAAAGTGCTTAGTGACTACTTACAGATTTCATAGGCCTTAGAAGTCCAGTAGGCTATTTGTTTCAAACGTCTGTTTCTTCAGCCAATGTGGTCGCATGTTATCTGCGTTCCAGTGAGGGTTTATGACTATGACAACGTTGGAAAACAATAGGGGAAAATTAGAGGCAAGATTACAACTATTACCGCCTAATCCTCGATGTTATGACACATCTGTCATTAGCCATTATACGCGGTATCTCCCCAAGTGCCCAGGGTTCCTTTCAAATGTTAACCGGCATGTTCTTGATCCCGTTAGAGTGTTAATTGCCTGAATGCAGTCCATTTATCTAATCCCCGAGTTTCGCCACTGCCCTCCAGTACTTTAATTCTCTCAACGGAGTGGATTTGGTGAAGTGCTACACATAATCTCTATTCAAATATTTCCATATGACAACTGCTTACAGACCACTCCAATTAAATGCCAGTCACTTTCTATTTGAGCCGGTCAATGGAGAGCGCGCCCGGTGCGTGGGCCAAACAATGGGATTTAAGCGTTTCATTCCCCCAAACCTCCCTCGACCTACCCACAGCCGCCAACGAGACCCTCTAAATCTAAGGCGGGATCTCGAGGGATTAGATGTTGAAATTGGGAGGAATATTGGGGTGGCAAAACTGCCCTTTTTTTCTTTTTCTTTCCACAAAAGTGCCTCCCTGTGCGTGCACATCACCGTGGAAATGAGATGCGCATTTAAATCTGAGAGCTGGTCCACCGCCTGTGGCCATAGCAGGAGAACCTGCCCACCCAGCCCAACGGTTAATTAATTGGACTTCGATGCTGCGCGAGGAGGAGCGGGCGGGTTTGATACGACTACATCTGTGGTTTCTAGCAGAATCATTCAGTCCCCCCGCGAGCAAGGGAGGCTTTTAAATAGGAAATTAGCATTCAGATGAGAGCGCATGCATGGGAGACACGGGAGGCCTCGCGCCTGAAAGGGAGGGAAGTATATTAATGACTCTTTGCAAACTCCTGTGACATAATTTCAACCCTGTGTGCTAAAAAGGGTCTCAGAGAGACAGCGCTAGGCCCTCTGGGTAGTTGGTCCCCTACTGAATCAGTTTAAGTTTACTTACAAATAAGAAATTTGTAAAACATAGATCTATAACTGGTCTGTGCTAAATGGTGAGTGGCTGGGCATGGGTGTCTTAAGAGTGGTCCTGTTTTCATTCCGCTAAACATTTTAAATGTGAAAACCATTTGTTTTCATAACTCTACAGAACTAAGAAAATACACTTGCTTTACTAATGTGGACATTTGTGATCAAAATGAATGTACTATCTACATTGAACCCCCCAAATAATTAGGAATAACCTGTAGGCCCTTCAAACACATTAGAGGAGGTGTAAACATGGCTATATAGTTAATAGTATAATATGATGATTAAAGAACATTGACCTCTCCTAGGGTGAGAATGAAAGCATCATGTAATTAACAGTAACCTCTGATTTGAACTTTTTCATACCACCCATACACATAAACACACACTTGCAAACACACACACAGAATTGTAGTACCGTGTTATTTCGGGTCAGAGCACTTAATTATTTAATATGCCTTTCCCAACCCTAATTGTCAGGCATTGAGTCCTTTAATTCAAAAGCAACATAGCAGAGCAACCTAAATAGATATTGCTTGGTTTTCATTCAGTCCGCTATGGCTTTCACAGTCAAGAGTGGAAGGCGGGCGATGTGGATGCAAAGAGCTTGTAGGCAAGAACCAGCACTCCACTCTGGTGTGCTTTATTGTGTGGGCGCTGTGAAATACATGTCTTCATTAGGGGAGCCTGGAAAGAGGCGAGGGGCTTTTGTGTGTGTGAATCACGGAGGTTTATGTGTCTTTTGTGCCACTAATACTCCACTATGTCAGGCCGAGTCTGTTTTAGTGCAAGGCTTTATGGGCCCAAATTGCTCCTGAATAGGATAGTCAAGCACTTTAACTGCACTCACCTTCGTCTAACCCCTTTTAACTTATTACCTTACATTAACTGATTTTAACCTGTCAACCTCCTAGCTCCTCGATTGCAAATAAATTACAGTTGTGGATATAAAGTGTGTGTAGGTAGGCGCAAAATGTGTTTACCTCGGCTTGAGTCAACACACTCAAGCTTTTTACCTCCACGCGCCTGTTAATGAAGCCAATCTCCATTCTGACTGCGCGCGATCACTCTTTAATGCACTTGAGTGATTTTTAAAGTGCAATCAAATGCTAATTAAGGACTGGTGGGTTTTCTTACTGTGTGATCATAAAGGCTGTTTTCTTTGTGGATTCACATAAAAAGCAAAGGGCAGAAACACAGACACGGGAGGGAGACCACATGCACCTGCAGGCCTCAGAGCGAAGCATGTTTCTTTAAGGGCAATGCAGAGATGGAGAGGAGGTGGGGGGGGGGGGGGTGCAAGAACACTAGAGGCCTCGTTGGTTGGATGAAGGAGTCCTGAAGGTCTTCCACTCGACTCTAGTTGCTGTGCGAGTTGTTTTTTTGCCGATCGCTTCCTAAACTCTCATTCCCCTCTTTAATGCTAACTCTGGTTTCCACTGCTTTCATATTTCAAGTGTGTCTGCGCGTGTGTGCGCGCGTGTGCACTGGCGAAGCCCGCGTTATCCGAGCACGCACAGGCGTGATATGCAACATTCCAACAAATTTCCCCCCTCGTTTCAACAGGGCTCGTCTGCTCCATCATGGTAGATAAATGAAGGAAACTGAAAAGAAAAGTGAAAAATCAAATCAGCCAAGCTGAATGTGTCTGTCCTCCTAATGAGTCGCTGATTGAACATTTCAGAGGGGGAACATGCAGTCATTAGTCTCCACGCTTCAGAGCAGCATTTAAAAGAAACTACACTGAAGAAAAAAAAATCTAATTACAATAAAGGAGACATACAATAGCTGTGAAGCATCAATTTAAGTCTAATCACCACAATTACTGTTCCCATGGGCCTGCTTGTATTAGACGGGGATTGTTTTGGGGGAAAGAAAATTGTATTTGGTAGGAGTATGGCATTCCTTTCACCAGAATACTTCTTGCACTTTATATTGTAATGTTTTCGTTGCTGTTCCACTCCACATCACAAATGAACAGAATCGAACGTTTAAGTTTTCTGATTTGGACATCGCGAGGCATTGACCGACAGCTTGGAGAAATGTTGGGACACCTTTTTTATTTTTTTGATTCGCTATCAGATCGGAGGTGAATCATTCTGGAAAGAGAACGAGTGTAACAAACGAGACAGAGACAGACCCTATTTGTTTCATTTGCTTAATAAATGTTTCGATGGAGAGATTGTGGATGAGGAGAGATGAAGACAACTGAAGTTAAGAGCTGAATGTATGAAGAGTGAACAGAGTGTGGTCCAGTTCATCTACCAGTTCATCTCTGCAGACCAAAAACCTTGGGTGGAAGGGCCTTCCCATGGCTGCTCCCAAACTGTGGAACTCACTACCTGTTTCCATCAGAAATGCTCCTTTTGCTTGGCCATTTTAAGAAGCTTAAAACCCACCTTTTAAACAGGTGTTTCTGGAACAACATCCTGGACACCAAGAAGGACCCCAGAACCAGTAGCCTAGACTAGTTTCCGTAGACTAGCGTGCTAGCATGTCTGTAGTGTGTGGACTAGCATCCTTAGACTAGCATGCTAGCATGTCTGTAGTGTGTGGACTAGCATCCGTAGACTAGCATGCTAGCATGTCTGTAGTGTGTGGACTAGCATCCGTAGACTAGCATGCTAGCATTTCTGCAGTGTGTGGACTAGCATCCGTAGACTAGCATGCTAGCATGTCTGTAGTCTGTGGACTAGCGTCCGTAGACTAGCATGCTAGCATGTCTGTAGTGTGTGGACTAGCATCCTTAGACTAGCATGCTAGCATGTCTGTAGTGTGTGGACTAGCATCCGTAGACTAGCATGCTAGCATGTCTGTAGTGTGTGGACTAGCATCCGTAGACTAGCATGCTAGCATTTCTGCAGTGTGTGGACTAGCATCCGTAGACTAGCATGCTAGCATGCTAGCATTTCTGTAGTGTGTGGACTAGCATCCGTAGACTAGCATGCTAACATGTCTGTAGTGTGTGGACTAGCATCCTTAGACTAGCATGCTAGCATGTCTGTAGTCTGTGGACTAGCGTCTGTAGACTAGCATGCTAGCATGTCTGTAGTGTGTGGACTAGCATCCGTAGACTAGCATGCTAACATGTCTGTAGTGTGTGGACTAGCATCCGTAGACTAGCATGCTAGCATGTCTGTAGTCTGTGGACTAGCATCCGTAGTCTAGCATGCTAGCATGTCTGTAGTCTGTGGACTAGCGTCCGTAGACTATCATGCTAGCATGTCTGTAGTGTGTGGACTAGCATCCGTAGACTAGCATGCTAGCATGTCTGTAGTGTGTGGACTAGCATCCGTAGACTAGCATGCTAGCATGTCTGTAGTGTGTGGACTAGCATCCGTAGACTAGCATGCAAAGCAATTATTTTGTTATTTGTTATTAAACAGGCTGTGAGAGCTTTCAAATACACTGGTGAAGGTTATATTGTAATCTAACTTTACAGTGTGGTGGGGGCGTGTGTGTACGTGTGTGTGTCCTTGTGAGAGGAGCAGAGGGATGGTCAGACTGGCTAATGAGAAGTTGCTCTCAGTGGTCAGGTCAGACAGGCGTTTCCTTAACTTGGACCCTCTCCCTCCCTCCCCCCCTCCATCCCTCCCCTCTGCCCCTCTCTCCCCCCTCCATCCTTCCCCTCTGCCCCTCTCTCCCCCCCTCCATCCCTCCCCTCTGCCCCTCTCTCCCCCCCTCCATCCCTCCCTTCTGCCCCTCTCTCCTCTCTATCCCTCTCTCCACCCCTCTCTGACAGACACCATGAAAAGCCCAAATTAACAGGCCCATCATGTCGCCATGCTGTTGCCCTGAGAGAGAGAGCACAAAATCAAGCTGTCACTGGCATTGGGGGGGAGGGTGAGGAGGAGGGGTGAGGAGAGGCAGAGGGAGGGACTAAAGGGGGGAGGGGGGGGGGAGCAGCCCCCTGTTCCCTCATTCCCTCCCCTCAGCCTATTATAGCAGGTGCCAACCTGGGAGATGGATCACACGCACACCAGGAGAGGGCCATGTTTCCCTCTGCCACAGCACAGAAATACCTACAAGCAGTGTGTGTGTGTGTGTAATGGTTGGGAGTTGTGTACTGTCTCGAAATAGCCTCTTACTGTAATATAGCGATTAATTTATATAATTGTTTCTATAGCAACTGTCACAGTGTATGAGTATATGCGGTTAGAATGGGCAAATTCCATTAACATTGATATTGTCTGTACATACTACTATGTGTACAATCACAATCAATTTCCTTTAATTTTGTTTATTTGCCTACATGTACAAGTTCCCTAGCCTACCTGTCTGGTTTTGTTAAAGGCATATATTAAGACAAACCAGAATTCTGAAATGTGTTGATTCCCTACTATGTATCATTTCTCTTTACATTCATTAGGTGAATGATAAAGCCTAACTCTTAGCAGTTTCCTTGGTGATTTGATCACAGTCACGAGGTGGAATAATTGAATGTCAGAAAAAAACAAAAAAAACAATTGAACTGTCTCAAGCACGCCAGTTATCATGCATCAATTCTATGCTCTATATCAAAGATATTGGGTATTAACTTACATGATATACTCACTAGCTTCAACCCTTTCCTTATCCATCCCCCCATATTATCACTGGTTTTAACGTTAACTACCATTTCACAAAAGGTACAATCTGTCTGCTGTTGACAGACAGTGACATGGATCTAATGGGATGGGGACCCTCTCATTTAGACAGTCTCACTTAGTAAAACAGTTCTTACACATGATGCTCATTTGTTCTCTGTTGCTTTTAATTACAATTTAATCTGAAATTAACCAAAGGCAAACTCGATTGTTTTCCCTCCATGTTTTATCTCAGCTTTTGCCCATTAAAAGGCAAACAGTGTCAACTTGAACTCGGAAGCAAATCGTCTTTAAGGGTAAATCCAACAGCCTGGGCTCCAGGGAGGGTACATCTCGACGGACGAGTTCAGATCGGTATCAAAAGTTAAAAGCGTCCAAAGCTCTGGAAGGAAGATTTAAATTGATTCACACAGGAGGCACCTTTGAGAAGAAAAAAAAAAACAACAAACATCCAAGAGTCCCATGGGGCTTCCTCAGCAGAGCACCTGCTGTGGCCTAATGGTGTGTTTACAGGACTGGGAGACATGACTTAGGGCTGCCTGTGGAAGAGTTTGCAGCATCTTACATCTCCTTCCACGCCGTCTGCGATAGTGTCAGCATCGTATCATTTACCCTCTAAAAGTGACATAAAAATGCCACAGGCAATGTGAAAGCCCCAGATTTATACATGTGTGTGGTTGTGTGTGTTTGCGAAGACAGCAGCTTTAAGTAATGGCGGTAGCAGGTCTGAAGAGCCTTCGCCATAATGGCAGATCAAGCCCATTTCTCATCGCCAGCTACGGAAGCAGAACTGAAGTGTGGGTTTGTGTGTGTGTGTGTGCAAAGCTGTGAGGCACTAACGCCGTCTCTCCTACAGGAGACGGTGGCTGTAGCCAAGCAGGCTGCCTCTGTAGCTCTGCGAGTGGACGAACCGTTTCCCTCCAATTATGTTCCCACTGAGGGCGATGGCATTAAGACAGTAGCGTTGGAAATCTGGCATCCCATAATACTCAAAATGCCAGACTCCTGCCTTTCCTGGATTGTGCATGTGTCCTTACTGTGTTCAGGCAGGGAGAACAGAAAAAACTGAAAAGGTTTTCTTGTGTATAATGGCGTAGAGGAAACTGGAGTACGTATATTGGAGTGTGTGTGTGTATGGCAGGCTTGCAGTGCGCGTGTGTGTGCTGTGAGAGTGTGTGTGTGTGTATGTATGTGTGTCTGTGTGTATGTGTGTGTGTGTGTGTAATGTGAACAGCTGGCTGAGGGAATGGGTACAGAGGGAGAGGTGATGGATGCGAGTGGAGCTTCTGTGACAGATGAGCAAACAGGTGTTCACTGTAGCCCTCAGAGAGACGCTATTTATGAGCCGGAAAAGACAGGCAGACACACGGCACCCTGCGACGGCAGAGCGCCCGGCCCCACCCTTCCCCACCCTACCCCAACCCACCCTACCCCTACCCACCCTACCCAGCACTGAACAGACCAGCATTCCCCAAGACGGTTTTAACTAACGCTAAACAATTCCGAACATCATTCAACATTATCGTACGTCGCATCGAACATCACGACTGTTGTGGACCCTAGGCTGCCCAACACCAGTCCTGAGGGCCGCGTTCACGGAAATAAACGAATTGTAATACACAAACGCGTTTCGTTTTATCCGGTTGTTCTGGCTGAAGCTTCTGTTTTCAGTCGTTTGTGACTCGTCCAGAGTGAATTTGGTTTCCACTCGCCTCTTTACACCTTCACACCCATTTAAGATTCATCATTATCACGTTCAAAAATTCCTCATTTGGATCAGTTTGCAATAAATTCTGTTTTTATTTTCACCAAAAAGTTATACAAGATCTCAATGATTGATAACCATCATTTTTTTGTTGCCTAAAACACAAAACAACTCCCCGTTTATCACATGAAGAAAGGCACTTTCTGTGTGGCTGCGTTGGAGCGGAGGATGAGACGAAAGAGGCAGTGACAAAGGTTTATGAAACACAATGATGAACCGTATGAGTGGAACATGTGGTGTACTGCTGTAAAAATTTGGCATGAAAAGAAAAAAACATACAAAAACACTTCACAAACTTCCTAAGTTGACAAAACCATTTAAATAGTGGCTAGGAAAATGCTAGTTCCTTAACCTGGTTCTAAAACACATTATTACCCAATCTGAAGAGTCCTTAGCAAAGACACGTCGTTTAAAGTAGACAGTAAAAAAAGAAAAGAAAGAATCTCAAAATACACAAATATGATATGCTAGACTGGCTCTTCTTCATTGAGGACATGAAGTCTGGAGTCTATGCATGCAAAAATCCCACAAGTTTAACCCACAAGTTTGACCTCATGTTTGCCCCAGGAACACAGGTGCCAACACACACATTCAGAAGCAGACATTTACTAGTCTCGCTCCTTCCAGACTCTGGTTCTGCTTCTCTACCTGTGTGTGTGTGTGTGTGTGTGTATAACTGTATGTCCAGTGATGTGGTTGACCATCTCTCCCTCCCCCCCCACCTCCCTCTCTCCCCCCCCTCTCCCTCTCTCTTGCCCCCCCTCCCTCCCTCCCTCTCTCCCCCCCCCCACCCCCTCCCTCCCTCTCTCCCCCCCCTCTCCCTCTCTCTTGCCCCCCCTCCCTCCCTCTCTCTCCCCCCCCCCTCCCTCTCTCCCCCCCCTCTCCCTCTCTCTTGCCCCCCCTCCCTCTCTTTCTCTCCCCCCCCCACCCCCTCCCTCCCTCTCTCCCCTCCCTCCCTCTCTCCCCCTGAGTCGGTGGTGCTGGAGGACTGGAGGCAGGGGGCGCTCTAGGGCTGAGACAGGGCCAGCGTGAGGTCCCGGAGCAGCATGGAGCCCATGACGCTCTTCTCTGTGTTGACGGTGAGCAGGGCAGTGCACGGCTCCTTCACCTCCACGGCCACCAGCACCAAGGCTCCACTGCTGGCCGTCTTCCCCGCAAACCTGGGGAGAAAACGCAGGTCAGCTCTGGGAACGCCACCGCGCACACACACACACACACACCTCAGAGATGGTCACTGCTGCAGGAGAAGTACCTGGAAGATACTTTTTTGTTTTGCTTCGTTGGGGCAGTTTGGAAGTGAAGTGTGACGAGGAAGAGAGAGGGGACAGAGAGAGGGGACAGAGAGAGGGGAGAAAGACAGAGAGAGAGAGAGAGAGAGAGAGAGAGGGGAGAGAGAGAGAGAGAGAGAGAGAGAGAGAGAGAGAGAGGGGAGAGAGAGAGGGGAGAGAGAGGGGAGAGAGAGAGAAAGAGAAACCCGAACCCAGGCTGCTGCGCTACGGCCTCCGCTAAGCTACCAAGCTGCCCTCATGGAAGACACTTTATCCAGTCAATGGCAGCAACGGATATATATATATATATATATACACATATGTACATTTAAAAAAACACAACATGATTAGTTCTTCACTGACATCAAGTTCACGGACACGATGCTGAACTATAACTCGGCTGCACGCGATGCAAAATCAATGCGGTTCGTTGAACAAAGACTTACCTTTCTTCCACACACCCCTCCCTCCCTCATAAATCCCTCACGAAGGGAACAGCGAAACACCACAAATCCTCTAATTACCCCATATTAGCATTGTGCGTCTGAATGTGTGTGTGAGAGGGAGAGAGAGGGAGAGAGAGAGAGGGGGTGTTAAAAGGAGAGACTGGCTGCCAGTCTATTATCCCAGCTGACTAAAAAGCCATTAGAAAAGGAGACACGCCCCCCCTCCTGTCAATCACAAAGCATTCAGCCTAGGTTTCTCATAATGACTGAGAGAGAGTGTGTGTGTGTGTGTGTGTAGGAGCCTAGGGACCAGCAGAGGGCCCCCACCCCCCCTCTCCCTCCCACCCGTCACCCTGGGGACACTGGGCGAATTCTCAACGCGTCGTTTCCTAGGATACCATCCCTACAGACCGGGGCGTGGGGGGGGGGCAAAACGAGGCGCACATGGTCCCCATTGAGGGTGCTAACAAGAGGCAGGCCGAGTTCCTGACCCAGGGTGACCCTCCTTCAGGGTGACAGTCCTGGGCTGGGGCCCCCTCTGGCCCTGCACTCCTGCACAGGCCCCCACGTGGCTGCCTTCCCGGCCATCTGCCTCCATTTAGCACTACATCTCCGGAACAAAGACCCCCCGTGGCCCCCTGCTTAGGCCTGACAAACAGCCCACAAAAGAGGACCCATTTAGGGCTGCCGTGAGCTGCAGAGGAGCCCCAGAAGCCCGACCCCGGACAGGCCCTGTCACACAGCGCTGGGACACGACAGCCACGGCCACCAATTAGCACGCACGCACACACACACACTAGGGGCCTGGGAGAGGGACTCTAGGAGGGAGACACACACACATTAAACACACACACGGACGGACGTAAGGGTGTGTGCATGCACGTCCAAACACAGTCTGTCTGGGCATCTCTCAGGGGAGCAGCTAAATTACCATCAACAAAGGACAGGGAGTGGATCAGGGAGCTCACAGGGAGGAGAGAGGGAGTCCTCCTTAGACTTAATTAAAATATTAGCCACTTCAGCAGGAAACGAAACCCATTGAGGAGAGGTGTAATATCTCCCCCCCCGCCCCTCTGTCCCTCTGTTCTAACCCCCACCCCCCCCCCCACCCCCCCGTCGCCCTTTAATATTTCAACACGTCTGTGTCCCTGTTTTAACGCTGGGCCTTTAAGGCTCGTCTAGTGAGTCTCAACTTCTTGACGCGCTCGACGAACACCATCGCCAACAACGACGGCACTAATCCCGCTAAAAAACGCGAACCGTCCACGTGACGCAGACCAGTTTCCTTTCATCCCCACACGTGAACCCGGCCTGCTGAAGCGCCTGTCTGTGTTGTGCTGGTCTTCCTCCGCACCTCCGGAGGCGTCTGTCTGCTCCCTGTGGCTCTGCTAATGGATTTAGGATATAAATCTATCATTTACTCAAGTCAGTTAACACTGCCCCCGCCGCAGCTTTCACTCTCCCTCTGGAGACACGGGGCGCTCTCTGACACTTCAGGCCTTTGTGTGTGTGTGTGTTTGTCTGCACGAGAGAGAGAGAGAGAGAGAGAGAGAGAGAGAGAGGGTGTTTTATCAGTGTCTGATTATTGATTTACACGTATGATTCTTTCTACTTCATTTGCATGTTTGAGCTCAGGTTTTTTTTGGTTTGCTTCGAAAGCCTCTTAAGACAGACGGACACACGCGTGAGTGCTGGAGCACGTGCACACACGCACACACACACACACAGAAATTAGACACTGTGTTAGGTCCCTGACAAACATCCGTTTAAACCTCCGCCCCTCCCCTCGTCCCCCAACGCCAAGCACACAAAAAACACATCCTCCTGCTTCCCCCTCCCTCCATCTCACACACACACACACACACACACACACACACACACACACACACACACACACACACACACACACACACACACACACACACACACACACACACACACACACACACACACACACACACACACACACACACACACACACACACAAAACACCTGACCGGCGGAGGTGAGAGAAGGGGGGGCCGCCTAAAACAGATCATTGGTATTCCTCGGACACTCCTCACATGCAGGGTTAAACACTGGATTAATTGCGGCGTATGGAAAGAAAAGCTAAGCATAACCCTGGACTTAGAACGGCAGGATTGGCTTCGATCCGCAGCCCGGCGGTTAAGCATCGCTCTCCAATTATCTGGGATTCTCCTCAGCGGGAAGAGCTGGCGTGCGCGCGCGCGTTTGAGTGTGTGCCATCTGCCTTCATCCCCCCCCCCCCGCCACGCAAACACAAAGCGGACTTCACCTCACAGCCAGCCTCACACAGGGGGCACTGGGCCCGCCGCCGCGCTGGAGAACACGGGCCGCCGCCAGGAGAACCTTCATGTCGGGGTCGCGGGAGGAACACGTGCGGCCAAACGAGGCGCAGTGGAACGGTCCTCCGCGGCCACCCCCGGAACGTCAGATCGCAAGGACCCAACTGGAAACACTCAACATGCCACACCCAGAGTGTGTGTTTGTGTGTGTTTAAATCCTTTTGGACTGGAGTGTCCTTCAGCTGGGTGGTCAGCCAGACCAGCCCAGACCCAGGCAGATGGCCAGTACTATTAAGGCCCCGTTAGAAGCGAGACCACTGCACAGAGCACAGCCATACAGCCACACTAACGCCACTGTGACCACCACACAGGAGACAGAGAGAGCCAGAGGACAAACCAGGAGAGGGGAGTGACAGAACTGACAAGGACAACCGGAGAGAGAGAGAGACAGAGGAAGACAGAGAGGAGAGTGAGAGAATGTGAATAGAGACAGAGAGAGGGAAAGACAGAGGGTTAGGAGAGTGAGAGAAAGAGAGTGAAAAAGAGTGTGTGTGTGAGAGAAAGAAAGACAAAGAGAGAGAGAGATATAGATGGAGTGAGAGAGAGAGAGATAGATGGAGTGAGAGAGAGAGAGATAGATGGAGTGAGAGTGAGAGTGAGAGTGGAGAGTGAGAGAGAGAGTGAGAGAGAGAGAGAGAGAGAGAGAGAAGAGAGAGGAGAGAGAGAGAGAGAGAGAGAGAGAGAGAGAGAGAGAGAGAGAGAGAAAAATAGATGGAGTGAGAGTAAGTGATAGATGGGGATTGGGGACAGATTTCTGAAGAATCCCTAAAATGCTCCTGGTCACAGACACGAAACACACTAACAACAGCTGAACAACAGGGGTCAGGAGAGAGGATGGGAGAGGAGAAGAGGCTGTGTTTGAGTCCCTGGATCGAGTCAAACCTGGGGATCCACCACTGAATAATGATGATGACCGGCAGTTAGAGAAATGTCCACATTATACAGCTACCATTACTATTTATCATATATAACAGTCATTACCACTGCCAGGAGGCAGGTAATGGCAATATGAAACACTGCTAAACCTTTCATGAAAACACAGATGGAAAATCTATTCCTGTCTAACTAAGAACAATATAAACAAGATATTAACAGAAGGATATAATTACGTTCGTTGTAAAGTCGTGAGTCAAAGAGATAAAATATTTTATAATTCAAGGAGTGTACCATCCCAAAAATTGCCTAACCAGCTACATTTGCAATGCATACAAATTTGAGCAAATCTCCTTTCAAACAGACTGCAAAATAAAGTAGATTTATTCTATTCCCCCTGTTTAGACATAAACAAGAACAGATTTTTCTACATATTGCTTTTCTGCTTGATTTATTGCCAGCCTGCTTTCCAGCAATCAATTTCAGGGTTTTTCTGAGGTATTTTTTCCCTGGGTTGTGGGGTGGATGCAGTTAAGGAAAAGCAGTGCTGCACCCTGGTGGCTGAACGTGGTATTGCAGGACAGAACACGAGGCCGGTGCTTTGTTTGTTAGACGAGAATTCACACGAGCACATCCCCAGTCCGATACGGTCACAAAGGAGCCTAAGTACTGTATACAGCTGGGCAGGAAACCAATAACCCAGCTATGGAACCCATCCTGTGAGATGGACGAATACAGAAGCTTACGATTATCCATCAACAAGTTCATTCCAGACCATTATTTCTACGGCAAGCCCAATCTTGAAGGCTCCCAGGAGAGGGCCCTCTTGGGCGAGCAGGTACCCAGGCCAGGAAGCCCCCTCCCTGGGGACTAGGGAAGGAGAGGAAAGGGGGCTGGGGGGGTCGAGGTCACCTCCATCAATGCTGAGAGACCTCCACGATGAGCTCTCAGCATGTGTATCCGATCAGATCGATCGCTCTCCCCCGAGTGTGTGTGTGTGTGTGAGAGAGTGCAGACACAACACCTTGGTGCTGTGTGCGAGGAACACATCAATATACACTGTCGGTGAGATCACACCCAAAACACAATCCCACACCCTCACACATCCTGATAACTAATAATATCAGCCCTGTCGGAGAGCATGGTAGGAAAAAAGGAGAGGAGGAGAGAAGAGGAGGAGAGCAGGAGGAGAGAAGAGGAGGAGAGCAGGAGGAGGAGAGAAGAGGAGGAGAGAAGAGGAGGAGAGGAAGAGGAGGAGAGCAGAGGAGAGAAGAGGAGGAGAGAAGAGGAGGAGAGAAGAGGAGGAGGAGAGCGGGAGGAGGAGAGAAGAGGAGGAGAGCAGGAGGAGGAGAGCAGGAGGAGAGCAGGAGGAGGAGAGCAGGAGGAGGAGAGCAGGAGGAGGAGAGCAGGAGGAGAGCAGGAGGAGGAGAGCAGGAGGAGAGCAGGAGGAGGAGAGCAGGAGGAGGAGAGCAGGAGGAGAGCAGGAGGAGGAGAGCAGGAGGAGGAGAGCAGGAGGAGGAGAGCAGGAGGAGAGCAGGAGGAGGAGAGCGGGAGGAGAGCAAGAGGAGGAGAGCAGGAGGAGGAGAGCAGGAGGAGAGCAGGAGGAGGAGAGCAGGAGGAGAGCAGGAGGAGGAGAGCAGGAGGAGGAGAGCAGGAGGAGGAGAGCAGGAGGAGGAGGAGAGCAGAGGAGGAGGAGAGCAGGAGGAGGAGAGAGGAGGAGAGCAGGAGGAGAGCAGGAGAGGAGAGCAGGAGGAGGAGAGCAGGAGGAGAGCAGGAGGAGGAGAGCAGGAGGAGAGCAGGAGGAGGAGAGCAGGAGGAGAGCAGGAGGAGGAGAGCAGGAGGAGGAGAGCAGGAGGAGGAGAGCAGGAGGAGAGCAGGAGGAGGAGAGCAGGAGGAGAGCAGGAGGAGGAGAGCAGGAGGAGGAGAGAAGAGGAGGAGAGCGGGAGGAGAGCAGGAGGAGAGCAGGAGGAGGAGAGCAGGAGGAATACAGGAGGAGGAGAGCAGGAGGAGAGCAGGAGGAGGAGAGCAGGAGGAGAGCAGAGGAGGAGAGCAGGAGGAGGAGAGCAGGAGGAGGAGAGCAGGAGGAGGAGAGAAGAGGAGGAGAGCGGGAGGAGAGCAGGAGGAGAGCAGGAGGAGAGAAGAGGAGGAGAGCAGGAGAGGAGGTGGAGGAACTGAGTGAGTATCTTTCCTTGGTGAATCACGTGGGAGCAGCAGACAGGTTTCGATCACGTGGGAGCAGCAGACACTTCTACCCAGGTTCGTGGTGTGAACACAAGCGGCTGGCTAAAACGAATGAGAACGTAAACGGCAGCTCAGCATCCCTGCTGGTGGGCAGCTGGGTCTGGGGAGGCCAGGCTGGTGCCAGACCTGTGGCTGAGGCCACCTGACACCTGTAGCCCCTGGAGGAGGGGGGGTGGGGCACAGCGAGACTGTCTGGAGAGCCAGGGTGGGCCTGTGTGTCATGTGACCGGTGGGCCGACTCAGCTGGGTAGGTGGCAGCGTGTTGTTCAGGGTGCCTGGGGTCCAGCCCACAGCAGGAGAGAAGGAACAAAGGAAGCAAGAAAGTGAGAAGGCAGGAAGGAAGACAGAAGGAAAGAAGTAGAAAACAGCTGGAAAGGAAGAAAGCAACTTGGAAATCTTCCAGACCAGAGAGAGAGAGAGAGAGAGAGAGAGAGAGAGAGAGAGAGAGAGAGAGGAGAGAGAGAGAGAAGCTGAGGACGTTGTGGGAAGGAGTGTGTCATCAGTGGGGACTGGACAGGAGAGGCTGGCTTCCTCACCACCAGAGATTGATAGCGGGGAGTCACTGGTCCTATTGGTTATTCCAAATGAAGTATGGGCTTATTGGAGCCAAGCCTCTCCTACCGGCTCACATTGATTTCCACTCACTCTCTCGGCTCTGGGTGCCCTTTGCGCTGGTGTCTCCTTCTCCCTCCCCTCCCTCCTCCCTCCCTCCCTCCCTCCTCCATCTCCCATTCTTTATCATTTCCATATTCCCTTCCCTGTTTGCTAATCGAAAGTGTGCAAAGAGGGACATGGCAAGGGTAAGAGGAGACAAAGGACGATGAGGAGGAGATGCATGGAGAGAAGGACAGGGTAGGGAATGAGGGAAGGGGGGGTGGACGGAGAGGAAGTGATGGAGACAGCGCGAGGGAGAGACACGAACGGGAGGGGGGGAGGGATGGGGGGTGGAGGAAAGCAAGAATGAAAGAGAGACGGAGCAGGAAACAGAGGGAGAGAGGGAGGTGTAATTATCCATCAGGTGTTCCTGTGTGCGTGACAGAGAGGAAGCTCATTAGCACACTCTGTGTACACCATTACACGGCCAGCCTTCTCAGGGCATTCCCCCTGGCATGTCTGTCTCAGGCAGGGACTCTGCAGATCTCACACACACACACACACGACAGGGACACACACACACAGGACAAAGACACACACGGAGCATCACAGGCATCAACACACAGACACACACACACACACACACACGGTTTACGTTGGGACTGTTTCAGAGTGTGTAGGTAGGAACAGGTGTCTCACCGGAAGAAGTTGTCCTGACCAGATGGAACCACGCCACGTTGGCCACAGAGGCTACCTGCTTGCTGATTGGCTGGCTGGCGGTGTTCTCTGCTGCCATGGTGACGGTTGCCGAGCTCTCGTTCATACCCAACAGTTTACCTGATTGGATGCACAGCGTTAACCTACTCCGTCTACGAACAGATATGTATCTGGAATCGGCTGTACAACCTGCCACTTGCGTTCGCGTTCAACAGGCAACTCCCACACATCCGTCCTCTTAACACAGCCTAGAAGCAGGAAGAGAAGCAAGGTCTGACCCTGCTCGATGCGGAAGTCCTGCTCGGTCATGGTGACGGGCAGGAACAGCTCCCCCACAGCAGGCTGCACGGACACGCTGAACTGGTCCTCCTTGGTGCTGAGGGAGGAAACACAAAAGCCTTCGGACAGAACACATCCAGTTCACAGGCCCGCATCTCGTGGACGCGACAAACTGGCCCTCCTTGGTGCTGAGGGACAAGAACCAAAACGTCCCAACGCTCTTCGAATACACACAACCACCTGACAGAGCGGCTTGTCGCTAATAGCCGTCGTGGTCACGTGACTACGGAAGCTTCCGGACAGAGCGAGGAGAGGAGCTGTTGCACCAGCGGCCCCAGCCGGAACACAGAGAACCTAATCAAACTAAGTGTTCAGCAAACTTTCTCATTAGAGCAAGAAGTGGCATGAAAGTGCTTGTGCGTGTGTGTGTGTGTGAGTGAGGGGCTCGTGTTTGTGTGCACATTCAATGCTTCTCTTCTGATTGCCATGCAAAAACACACCCGGTGATTGGCATATGGGTCTGGATTGATCCCTCCCTGTCCCAAACGGCTTTCTTTCTCCTGATAACAGTATTGATTGGCGGAGCAGCGGTGCCAATGGCGTTGAGCGGTTGTGATGTGGGCGGGCCTGATTACCGGGGGGGGGGGGGGGGGGGGGGGTAATTGTTATCCCAGAGAACCAGATCAATGGGAGCTGACGTCCCACCTGGGAGGCTCGCCCTCCCGGGGAGGAGGACGAGCCAAATCAGAGAGAGAGAGAGAGAGAGAGAGAGAGAGAGAGAGAGAGAGAGAGAGAGAGAGAGAGAGAGAGAAGAGAGAGAGAGAGAGAGAGAGAGAAGGAGAGAGAGAGAGAGTGAGAGAGAGAGAGAGAGAGAGAGAGAGAGAGAGAGAGAGAGAGAGAAGGAGGAGAGAGAAGGAGAGAGAGAGAGAGAGAGAGTGAGAGAGAGAGAGAGAGAGAGAGAGCTTTGGTGAGGGAGACGTGAGGATGAGTGGAGGAGGGAGAGAGTATTCTGTCAAATTGGACACATTACATGGTTTTCTTTTTGGAATGTTTTCTATGTAAACTGTACATTTTTATAATTCATATACAGCCTTACA
>NC_085035.1:2859822-2910371 GCF_963692335.1 Osmerus eperlanus
TATCAGACAGTTCTGTTTAGGAAAAAGATAAGCCTTCAAAGGGACTGTGTGTCATACAGAGTCTGGGCGTGATTTACTGTGGACTCCTAGTGAAGTTTGTCGGTTTGTTAGCTTCTGTCTTCCCTGAGTGATTGTTCTGAGACAAATTAGCCATGAACCATGTGAAGATGAAGCCAATGTGAGTGCAGAGGTGCGCAGAGAAGAGTTTGACAGCTCACAGTCGTCTAGGTCCAACAGAGACATTTCCTTTCCCGGTGTCCCCTCCACCTGAGGGGGGGGAGAGAGAGAGAGAGAGAGAGAGAGAGAGAGAGAGAGAGAGAGAGAGAGAGAGAGAGAGAACAGGGCGTGTGAGGCAGGAGAACACTGGCCCCTCCGGGGATGGGACAAGGCTGCAAAAACACCAGGCAGCCAGAACACCAGGCTACCAGAACACCAGGCTGCCCAGAACACCAGGCTGCCCAGAACCCCAGGCAGCCAGAACACCAGGCTGCGGTGAAACCCGATGCCGATTGAGAGAGGCGGCGTTCTGCGCAGGGGAAGCGTTCCTGACTGGCGCGTCTCAGCGGACGTGACACGCGTGGAACCCGGGACCAGCGGCGGCGCCGCGAGCGTCTCTCAGATCCGCCTCCGCAGTGACCAGTCGTGCGGCGTGTCACGTCACAGCCCGCACGCGTGCCACTGTCCCCCCCCCCCCCCCTCCCCCGCCCCTCCCCCGCCCCCCCCACCCCCACCCACGCCTAGCGAGCGCTCGTCAGGCGTCGACGTGGGGGGAATTGGGATGCGTGGCACGCCGCAGTCTCACTACGACGGGCCCTGATAAAAACGAATTTAAACATACGAGCGTCGTTTTGCTTTTTTTTACGGCCCACTTTTCTTCACGCCGCCCCTAACCAAGCACGGCTTCGGTCACGTTCCATAAAGGAGCAGAAAATTCCACTCTTCTTCCTCCGGGGGCTCAGGGGGGGGGCAGGAACGAGGGAGAGGGAGGGAGAGAAGCGAGAGAAATGGTGTGAGAGTGAAAACAAACAATGAAGTTAGAGGGCGTATCTTATCAGATCTTTTCTGATTGACGCCTGGTGGTGGTAATAGAGAGGGAAACCTTGTTAGCAGCCGCTGCTCTGGAAGGGGAGGGAGGGAGGGAGCGAGGGAGGGAGAGAAGGATGGAGGGGGGAGAGAGAAATGGAAATAGAGAAAGAGAGAGAAGAAAAAAGAAAGGGATGCATTATTCATGGGGCGTTACCCGGCCAGCAAAGTGTACAAAATGAGAATTTCATAGCAGAGAAAGAGAGAAAAAAGGAAAAAGGAAAGAGGGGGGGGGGGGGAATAAGGGTGAGAATAAGGAGTGAAGGAAGAAAGGGAGAGGTTCTACGAGAGAGGGGATGCCACAGCCACCAGGCGGACTAAATCACATTCCCACAGTGTCGAATGAGATTTCTCAGTCTCGTGGTGGCAGTGTGAGCGTGGAGACAGGCTGGGAGGACCAGGGAGGGGCAGTGTGAGCGTGGAGACAGGCTGGGAGGACCAGGGAGGGGCAGTGTGAGGGTGGAGACAGGCTGGGAGGACCAGGGAGGGGCAGTGTGAGGGTGGAGACAGGCTGGGAGGACCAGGGAGGGGCAGTGTGAGGGTGGAGACAGGCTGGGAGGACCAGGGAGGGGCAGTGTGAGGGTGGAGACAGGCTGGGAGGACCAGGGAGGGGCAGTGTGAGCGTGGAGACAGGCTGGGAGGACCAGGGAGGGGCAGTGTGAGGGTGGAGACAGGCTGGGAGGACCAGGGAGGGGCAGTGTGAGGGTGGAGACAGGCTGGGAGGACCAGGGAGGGGCAGTGTGAGGGTGGAGACAGGCTGGGAGGACCAGGGAGGGGCAGTGTGAGCAAGGAAACAGGCTGAGAGGACCAGGGAGGGGCAGTGTGAGGGTGGAGACAGGCTGAGAGGACCAGGGAGGGGCAGTGTGAGGGTGGAGACAGGCTGGGAGGACCAGGGAGGGGCAGTGTGAGGGTGGAGACAGGCTGGGAGGACCAGGGAGGGGCAGTGTGAGCGTGGAGACAGGCTGGGAGGACCAGGGAGGGGCAGTGTGAGGGTGGAAACAGGCTGGGAGGACCAGGGAGGGGCAGTGTGAGGGTGGAGACAGGCTGAGAGGACCAGGGAGGGGCAGTGTGAGGGTGGAGACAGGCTGGGAGGACCAGGGAGGGGCAGTGTGAGGGTGGAGACAGGCTGAGAGGACCAGGGAGGGGCAGTGTGAGCGTGGAGACAGGCTGGGAGGACCAGGGAGGGGCAGTGTGAGGGTGGAGACAGGCTGGGAGGACCAGGGAGGGGCAGTGTGAGGGTGGAGACAGGCTGGGAGGACCAGGGAGGGGCAGTGTGAGGGTGGAGACAGGCTGGGAGGACCAGGGAGGGGCAGTGTGAGCAAGGAAACAGGCTGAGAGGACCAGGGAGGGGCAGTGTGAGGGTGGAGACAGGCTGAGAGGACCAGGGAGGGGCAGTGTGAGGGTGGAGACAGGCTGGGAGGACCAGGGAGGGGCAGTGTGAGCGTGGAGACAGGCTGGGAGGACCAGGGAGGGGCAGTGTGAGGGTGGAAACAGGCTGGGAGGACCAGGGAGGGGCAGTGTGAGGGTGGAGACAGGCTGAGAGGACCAGGGAGGGGCAGTGTGAGGGTGGAGACAGGCTGGGAGGACCAGGGAGGGGCAGTGTGAGGGTGGAAACAGGCTGAGAGGACCAGGGAGGGGCAGTGTGAGGGTGGAGACAGGCTGGGAGGACCAGGGAGGGGCAGTGTGAGGGTGGAAACAGGCTGAGAGGACCAGGGAGGGGCAGTGTGAGGGTGGAGACAGGCTGGGAGGACCAGGGAGGGGCAGTGTGAGGGTGGAGACAGGCTGGGAGGACCAGGGAGGGGCAGTGTGAGCGTGGAGACAGGCTGGGAGGACCAGGGAGGGGCAGTGTGAGGGTGGAGACAGGCTGGGAGGACCAGGGACGGGCAGACGCCTCACCTTGGGTTTCGACGGGCTCTTCTTCTTCTTCTTCTGTTCCGTGCCCGAGTCGGACGCCGAGTCGTCTTCAGAAGCGGACTCGGACTCAGAGGAGCTCTCAGGAGACGAGCTGCTGGCCATGGGAGCGTTCCCGTTCTCGTCAGAGTCACTGAGACGGACACACACACACACACACACACACACACACACACAGACACACGCAGACAGGAACACAGACACAGACATAATGAGGCTAGGACGGATTTTGTACAGCAGCAGCTTGCGTCTCTCTTTCAACGTACAGTTCGGAGGCTACGATGCACAAAGAAATCTGCTTTTCTCTTCGCGCAATGTTTTTGCCGCGTAACCAAATATGCCAAAGTTGCGCGGCGAGAGACGACCGTTAGTCATTTACAAACTGGAACGACAAAGAGGGGAAAACAACAAGAAGCACTTTTCTCGAACTCCCTCAACGTGCAACGGAGCCCCAACTGCCAGGATGCCGAAGATCAATCTGCTTTTGTTTACAGAGTTAATTTAATATTGCATTCACTAAAAACTTTTCCCCCTCCCCTTCTCCTCACCCTCTCGCCCGCCCCCCCCCCCCTCTCTTCAATTTGTCCCTATAATGACTGTTTACTTCGCCTGCCTGGGATTTTCAGCTGTTAAATTAACGAGGAGAATTGTGACGGTAACTGGCTTTTTAACTTGGGCGATGATGAAAAGCCAGTATTAATTTGGCCTACAGATTTCATTTGTTGCGAACAGGAAAAAGCGATATAAATCACTGTGGGCCTGATTAGGCCCTGCCTGGAATGACTGGGCCGTAATGAGGGCATTATGCTGTGTTTGTTGTGGAAGCACTGGGGTGAGTTGGTCTAATTACTCTGTGTGTGTGTGTGTGTGTGTGTGCGTGTAAGTGCGTGTGTGTGTGTGTGTGTGTGCTGGGGTGAGCTGCTGTAATTACACTCTCTAATGGAGGGAACAGGGTCAGTCGGCGGCCTGTCACACAGCAAAAGCAGGTACACTGTGGTGTGTGTGTGTGTGTGTGCGTGCGTGCATAATGGAAAGAGGGGTAGTGTGTGTGTGTGTGTGTGCATGAGAGAATGACACAGCATGTGTCAGAGACTAAATCTGCCAGTGTGTAAGAGTGTGTGAGGGCATATTCGGCCATAATGACTCAGATCTCATTCATTGGTAACACCAGGCTGCTAAATGACCAATCAAAAGCCATTATCCATTAGCCATGTAAATGTGGGTTAGACTACTGAAGGAGAAATCCCCTTGATTAGCCTGGTAATGGAACCCACACTAACTACATTTTAACAGCTCAGCCTCTCTCTCTCTCTGTGAGTGGTGTGTGTGTGTGTGTGTGTGTGTGTGAGAGAGAGAGACAGGAAAAGAGCTTCTACAGAGCAGTGTTTTGGAAGGGACAGGATGTAAACAGATGGTTGGCTGAGATTTACAGTTACAAATCACATGGCACACTAGAACTGGCCACTGCACCCCTCTCACACACACATACCCCCCCTCTCTCCCCCTCCCCCCCCCTCTCTCTCTCACACACACACACCGCTCTCTCACTCTCTCTCTCTCTCACACACAAACCTCTTCCTCTCACATGTGGGTGCGTGTTCCTCATGGTGATGTACCTGTCTTTGGCTGTGGGTTTGGCCTTCTTCTTCTGTGGTGCTTTCTTGGTCTTCTTCTTCTTCTTCTGTTCCGTCTCAGACTGGCTGGAGCTCTTCTCTGATTGGCTGGAGCTCTTGTCAGAGTCGTTGCTGCTCTTCTCGTCGTCGCTGTCATCCTCGCTGCCCGACTCTGAATAGACACACCACATTCACAACGTGAAACGCCCTCAAAATTAAATGTCAATGAAATATTTAGAAAACGAATGCCATGCATGCCTCTGCACATAATCACACACACACACACACACACACCTTCACTGCTACTGTTGCTGCTGCTGTCTTCACTGCTGCTACTGCCAGAGCCTTCATCTTCATCCTCCTCCCCCTCCTCCTCCTCTCCAGAGTCAGAGTAGAACTTATCATCTGACTTGGCTTTAGACTTGGTCTTCCCCTGCTTGGTCTTCCCCAGCGACG
The DNA here is from genome assembly GCF_963692335.1 of Osmerus eperlanus. NCBI lineage: Eukaryota > Metazoa > Chordata > Actinopteri > Osmeriformes > Osmeridae > Osmerus > Osmerus eperlanus. The sequence continues at coordinate 2,864,886 of NC_085035.1, forward strand.
GAGCCCACTCTGTCACCTGGGGGGGAGGGGGCGGGGCATAATCAGGAGAAGGAAGTAGGCGAGATCCATCCTGATTGGCTCTCTTGTCTGTGTTTCAAACCAAACTGACGTGGATCCTCGAGAACGGAATTGGCTCCGTGAAGGAACGGTGGATTCCCTTACCGGCTCGATCACCTCCACGTTCCTCACCGATTGGTCAGGAGCCACCGCCGGCCAATCAGAGAGCTCCAGGTATCCCGAGGCCTTGGTGTTGAGGGTGTGGGAAAGGGTGCCTAGCTGGAAGCGGTCACGGTCTGAGGCGGCGGGGGAGGGAGAGAGGGAGGGAGGGAGAGAAAGAGAGGGAGAGAGGGAGGGAGGGAGGGAGGGAGGGAGAAAGAGAGAGAGAGAGAGAGAGAGAGAGAGAGAGAGAGAGAGAGAGAGAGAGAGAGAGGGAGAGAGAGAAAGAGAGGGAGAGAGGGAGAGAGGGAGAGAGGGAGGGAGGGAGAAAGAGAGAGAGAGAGAGAGAGAGAGGGAGAGAGGGCGGGAGGGAGGGAGGGAGAGAGGGAGAGACGTTGGAGAAAGAGAGAGTGGAACAGGAGTTGAAAGATGAGTGTGCTGATTGGCATCATGAATGAGAGCGGATTAGAGGGAGAAAGTCTCAAAGTCACCCCAGTCCAGCCTCTATCGGCAGGGCCACAGGGTGATTACCGTCCCCTGCTCCCAAATGTCACTGTATAAACACAGTCAGCACCTTTTAATAGGAGCGCCACAAAGCTATCCCCACAACCTTTTCACACACACGCATACAAATTAAAATGATTCTCACTCCCTAATGGTCAATATAGGAGGCCAAGCAATCAGTCAATGTGTCTAGGGAGGTCCGCTCTGAAAACGGGGCTTCTCAAACGAAAACAGGAAAAAAACTGACTTAAAGTGTGAATATTAAGAATGACAGGGCCGGTTAACGTCTTCCATAAACATCTAGCGGGAGAACACCACTGCTGAATTCTAATGTTTCAGGGGGGTGGGGGGGGGGGGGCGATTCTGTCCCTTCTCTCTGCGTCAAATTGGGTGTGAAGTTTTTTTTCCTTCACCTACCCCCCCCCCCCTCCCCCCGTACATCTCAGAAAGGTTAGAATTACCTCATTAATTTAGCCATCTCCTCACGGGAGAGAGACACAGGCCCTGACCTCCCTGCTCTTTGCTGATGCAGACAGGCATGTTCACACCAGCTACCTGTTGAGGCGCCAGCTAGCTGTCCACACACAACTGGAGACTAGACTGTATGCCTCGCACTGCTAGCCTGTATAGTACTGTAAGTCTATATATTATATAGACCTACATATAGATGGCTGAGCGGTTAAGGAATCGGGCTACCAATCAGAAGGTTGCCGGTTGGATTCCCGGCCGTGCTAAATGATGTTGTGTCCTTGGGCAAGGCACTTGACCCTACTTGTCTCGGGGGGGAGGGGGGAATGTCCCTGTACTTACTGTAAGTCGCTCTGGATAAGAGCGTCTGCTAAATTACTAAATGTAAATATCACTTATATATAAATTAGATAACACAATGTTATGGGTCGTGCAGTGACACGGCGGTGCACAGGGGCGCTGTGTCTGCCCGGAAAATGTTCCGTACCTTTGTAGGCCGACGCGAGAACGGGCGCCGGCTTGGGAGCCAGGAGGATGCGCCGGGCGTACTTGCTGAGGGCCCCGCTCTTCTCGTTGGGCACGATCAGCTGGCGGATGAAGCGCGTGCGGTCTCGGATGTCGTAGTTCTGGTCGTACTTCCCCAGGTTCAGGATGTACTGGGTCAACAGCTTGGTCTTGGGTAGGGAGACGACAGGAGAGATTGCGGTTGGGATCATTCGTTGGGGAAGATGCGGCGTGTGGTCTCTGAACTGCACCCGAGCCGCGGGGGTGTGGCTTGAGGTGCTACGTGTTGGTGCGGGGGGGGGGGGGGGGGGGGGGAAGCCCCAGTAATACCTGCTTGGAGTTGGTCAGATAGAGCTTGGCCGCCAGGTTGACGGTCTGCAGCTTGACGATGTCCTCCTCGGCCGTGAAGCTCTTGGCCATCTTGCGGAGGACGTCGGGGGCGATCTTGGGAACCCTCTCGCAGTACTCCCCGATCAGCCACAAGATGCTGGCCCGCGCCATCGGCACCTGGGGAGAACGGCACATTTCAGCCCAGTGGAGAGGGCCCAGGGGAGGGGCGAGGGAGTGTAGGGGAGGGGGTGTAAACCTACGGAGATGTTGTGGAAGAGCTTGGCCATGTGCTTGATGATGTCGCTGTGCTGTGTGGGCTGGGTCTGCAGCAGCTTCTTGATCACCACCACGCTCTCCGCCACCACCGTCTCTACATTTACATTTAGTCATTTAGCAGACGCTCTTATCCAGAGCGACTTACGGTAAGTACAGGGACATTCTCATTTGGTAGTATTTCAAGCTTTTCTTTCAGTATTTCAAGCTTTTCTTTTTCTTTTTTCTATATGGATTTTGATTTAGACTTAATTGAAGTAAACAACACTTATTTTAAGAAATATTGTCAGGTGAAAATGTATTGCTGCCCTGGTCAGCCAAACCGACTTCTTTTAAAGCATAATCAAGCTAATTAACTCATAATCAAACTCATATTGGTGCAGGTAAATATGATTTTATATAATTTTAGCAGCGCTGAACTGTTTTCCTTTCCCCCCCATGCGCTGGTCACGTGAAGGAGCGTTCTGATTGGCCCGCCCTCCTACCGTCTCTGTTGGAGAGCAGCAGCACCAAGCCGTTGAGGCAGGTGTCCGTCACCTCCGAGATGTCCGTGGCACACCTTCCGATGGCCTGGATGGTAGCCGCCGCGAACGCCTTGTCCTGGCTCTTCACATAGGTCTGGGAGGGTGGGAGAGACCATGTCAGAGAAGGAGGGGGGTGGTTTGAGATTGTGTGTATTCAATGGGTTAGAGGTAGAAAGAGGGAGATTCAGTGGGTTAGAGGGAGAAAGGGATATTGAGGGAGGGGAGGAGCAAGACAGACCTGGAATTCTCGGAGGATGGTGGAGATGTTGGCTTCGTTGGCCAGGTTTGTCAGGATCTCCAGCTGGGGGAGAGAGAGGAGAGGAGGGATTTACAAACCTACATTTATATTACATTTAGTCATTTAGCAGACGCTCTTATCCAGAGCGACTTACAGTAAGTACAGGGACATTCCCCCCCGAGGCAAGTAGGGTGAAGTGCCTTGCCCAAGGACACAACGTCATATTGTACGGCCGGGAATCAAACCGGCAACCTTCAGATTACTAGCCCGATTCCCTAACCGCACAGCCATCTGACTCCATAACTCTTTTAAAAGAGACAGCCAGGGGCACAGCATATGTTTGTGGGGCCCTGTAGAGATTGCAATTTGGGCCCCTCCTCCCTCCCCATTTTGGTTATGTTCTCATCTATTTTCATTCAACACATTTCCATCCCAAGCTGTGAGGGCCCACTGGGGCCCTCGGCAGTCAGTCAGCTTCCTGACCTTCAGTGTCTTGATGTGGGTGGGGTCCGTAGATCTCACGTAGAAACTCTTCATGTAGGGTTCAAACATGCCCTGGAGGTGGGACACACAACATGGGATCAGTCTCCACACCTGCTAAGACAACTGTCAGCTAGTAAAAAGGCCGGCGTATATCTTGCGCTTTTCTACCTTAGCGGTACTCGACGCGCTTTACATTTTCTACCTCTTGTTCACCCACCCACACACCCACCCACCCACACACAACCACGGCCAACCAATCAGGAGCAACTTGGGGTTGGGTGTCTTGCTCAAGAACGCGTCTCACCTTCCTCTGAATGGACATGGTCGCGATGTTCTGCAACACGATGTACTGCACCTCTCTGGGGGAAGAAAAACACCGAACACGGCAACAACAAAAAAAACACACACGCACGCACACGCAAAACGCCCACACACACACACGAAGAAGAAGAAGGTCAAGGATATTTATGAGCGCGTTTCAGATTGTTTTCGGGTTTTTTCCCGGCGTGTCTTCGCATGCGAGAGCGAGCGGGAGAGAGAGGAGCAGAGGGAGGGGAAGGAAATAAGAAAGTTGCGTGCGAGAAAATACTAGAAAGGAAAAGGCTACAGAGAAACAGCGTGGAGGAAGAGGAAGAAGAAGAAAAAGAGAAAAAGGATGAAACGGAGAGCCGAAGCAGCGAGGCCCACGCCTTACCTGTGACTCCTCAGCAGGCGCACCAGCGACTTGGTCACCATGCCGACCTCGTGCCTGGGAGCCAGGTGCCAGTACAGCTGGGCGATCGACATCACCACCTGAGCGGGGAAACACGCGTTGTTAGCCTGGCCGGGAGTACCATAACAAGTCTGGAATCACGCCCCATCTGGCCGGCCCCGGGGCCAGCTGAGGAGAACCGCCCGACGTGAAGAGAGGCGGGTAGAGAGAGAGACGAAGGGGGATGGGGGGGGGGCGCTCGAGCGGGCGTACGAGCTCCGGCGGGGGTGAGAGAGGGGGCCGTTGCCGCGACGGCGGGGCGGCCGCGAACGTGAAGGGGGCTCTCGGGGCGGCGTCCGCATGAAGATGGACGGCCTTCCGGCGTCTTCTCTGGTAACGACACGACATGTCACATTTTAATCAACGCTTTCATTTGGGCCTATTTGTCCTCCCGCCACGATGCAGGCACAGACCTTGAGTCTCTTGGGTGATGGAGGTCTACTCTCTCTCTCAATCGGTTATTTCCAGCTAGCGCCTGCTCTGTGGGTGGTGTGTGTGCGTCTGTGTGCGAGCGTATGCATGAGTGTGGCAGTGAGTGTGCACAAGTGGATGTGTGTTTGAGTGCCTCTCGTCGAGGTGTGCGTGTGTGTGTGTGTGCTTGAGGCAGTGAATGTGCTTAGGGTGGATGTGTGTTCAAGTGAGTCACCAGCCGTGTGTGTGTGTGTGTGTGTGTGTGTGTGTGTGTGTAGCAGTTGCATCCGTCGTGCCGCGGCCTTCAGGCGGCGCTGAGAAGTGAGAGCAGAGTAACACGCTGAGAAACTTTCATCAAGGCTGACGGTCTCTCTTCCAGAATGTTCTACAGCGCTTACACAAACGAGGTCACGCGCTCACTTACATATACACGCACGCAAATGTGCATACACACACACACACAAGCATGCCCAGGCACACGCAAACTAGTGTACACACACACAGACATGCACAGACACTTCGAAACAGAAATGTTTTCATGAACCACCATGGAGGGTGTGTGTGAGAGTGCGTGTGTGTGTGAGGGTGTGTGTGTGTGTGTCGCTCACAGCTGTGTTCCTGCTCTGCAGCAGGGGCTTGGTGTTGCGTAGCAGCAGCCTGTGGTCGGGATCCATCACGTAGGGCTTGGCCTCGCCGCACGCCAGCTCCTTCCTCTCCTCGTCCGAGTCGTAGAACGCCCTCTCGCTGTTCTCGTCAAAGAGGCCGTCCTGGTACACACACACGCGCCAGTTACGCACGCGCCAAGTAAGCACGCAGCCACACACACACACCCACACACCAAAGGGCCTCACCTCCTTCCAGGGGCTGGTGAACTGGGTGCGGGCGTAGCGGGTGAGCATGGAGATGATCACCACCTGGCCCCACTCCTCCACGTCCACCAGCAGGTTGCACAGCTTGCGGTAGTTCTTGTGGATCAGGTCGATGCGGTCGGGGCACACCTCCTCGAACGCCATGACCACGCTGCCCGCCACCAGCTACGAGAGGGGAGGGGAGACGGGAGACGTGAGTGTTCACCTTCCTCATCCTTCCTCGATCTCCTCAGAACTCCAGCGAAACGGTGAATCGAGTGACGCGGAGGGGCATGAGAACGGTCGGGTTATATTCAGTTGTACAGTTATATTCTCCCGACCTCGCCGCGAGAAATGATACTTCTGCTTAAGTGATCCTGTAAACAATCAGGAGTGATATGCAGTACAGGCATAACTGGCTGGAATAGGAGATCCTCAAGGAGGTTTGGGGGATGTAATTTCCAACAGCCACAGCTGACAGTCATCAGTCCGTTTCCCCTCTCTGACGCCTTTCCGAGCTCACGCCTAATTTCATGTTCTATTCATGAGACATGGGGGAAGGTGAGGGGGCAGGGGGGTGGAGGACAATCAGAAACATTTTATTGGGGCGGAAAAAGAAAAAAATAATCCATTTGGCGGTTCCTTGTTGCATCCCTACCGCTGGCTGGTGAACAGAGTGAGAGACTGACTGACAGCGGTGTATTAATATGCAAACAGCATTAATGTGAGGTGTGGGGGGGGGGGGGGGAGCTGGGGGAGAGAGGGGGGGGAGAGAAGGGGAGCAGAATCTGGTCTCTCCCATTAAAACCGCCGCGGCCCCTGGTGGCCCCTGTGGGAACCCCGCGCGTTTACCCATCAGCCTCGCCGTGAGGATGCATTGATTGTGCGTGTGTGTGTTCTCTCTGTGTGTGTGTTCTGTGTGTGTGTTCTCTGTAGACAACCATGAATCTCACAACCAAGCGCTAATCAAGAGGACTTGGGCGACAAGGCAGAGTTTCCTCTTCCAGCAGGTTTCAAGGTGCCTCACCTTCACCTGGCACGGGGCACCAAAGTCTGGGGGAATCACAATATCGACTTTCGAAGGAGAAAAACTCATTCCGAAATGAAACGCCACCTCTGAAGGTAATTCCAGTCGAGGAAACTCAAATTAAAACCATAACTTTAAGCACTCAGTTGAGCAAGCAATTAAGACACCCATGGGTAATGAAAATCCATCTAACCAGTTTAACTTCTGCTCGTGGTATATAATTGCAAGGAAAGTCAATTACGGCGTGAGTGTTTTTAATCATTTTTACACAATGTGGTTTCTAGGAAATTAACAGATGCAGGTTGGAAAGCGGTGATGGTGCAGTACAACTCAAACCAAACAGTCAACTTTACACTGGGGAGGGAGGGGGGGAGGGGCTGCTCCTCAGCTCTCACGCCCCCCCTCCCTCTCCGGGCACGTGCTCCCCCCCCCCCCCTCCCCGGGAACGTGAGGAAGAGGGGAATGAGACCCACTCAAAAGATTCTAACTAAGCAGGCAGATGTTCCAGGTCCCCAGAGCCCCCCCACCACCACCTTTCCTCCCGTCTCTGAGGCTATTACCGCGGCTCCCGTCTCCAGGCATGTACCCCTCCCCGCCCACCCTCTCTTTGTGCATTCTCTCCCAACTTCCCCCATTACAGGCAGCTCCAAGGTAAACTACATGCGCCATCAACAAAACTGACACCCCAATCTATGGAGTTCAACCCCACCCTCACACACACCCCAACCCCCCCCCCCACCCACCACCTCTACCATATTATCTACACTGCGTGACAAGCCGGTAATGGAAAAATCACACTAAGCAAATGGTTCCTCTAATAACAATAAATTTCCTATAAAATTATGAAGGGCCCAGACCGTTTCCTTGCATCTATTTTGTCATGAATTCTAATTAGGGCGGCGGGGAGGCGGAGAGTGCTGGGTCATCACGCCAGAGACGACGCGCGCCTTTTTTTGATTGATGGCCCGGCTCGGGGTCGGCCTGCCTGCCTACCCTCCTCTCTCTCTCTCTCTCTTCTTCCCTCGCTCTCTCTCTCTCCCTCTCTTTCTCTCCTTCCTTCCCTCTCTCTCTCTCTCTCTCTCTCTCCTTCCTTCCCTCTCTCTCTCTCTCCTTCCCTCCTCTCTTCCCCGCCCCTCCCTTCTTTCTCTTAAATTAATGGCTATCACACCTAGTCCCTAATCATACTGGCACAGACACCATCCCTCCCTCCCTCCCGTTCTCATTTCAATTTTGCTGGGGGTGGGGGGGGTGGCAGGGGGGAGGCTGTGGGTGAGGCAATGGGAGGGATCGATCATTTATCTTGTAATGGGCGGATAATAGATCCATCACAGTAAAACAGCTGCACAAACTCCCGTGTTGTCTTTCTCATCAGGGCCGGCCGGCCTCTCTAAACCATGCCGCCTTAACACCAGCCCCCCCCCCCCCCCCCCCATGTCAAGCGCTGTCTCTGGCATTTAACCAAAGAGACCACTTCTCAGCTGGGTGTGTGCGCGCGGGGGGGGGGGGGGGGGGGGCAACACTTTGACAAACCTAAGACGGCCATTTGCGATAACCATGGAAACAGGCCCGTCTGAACACACACCTAAACGATGACCTCATTTCGGAACCGACGGACGACGCTAGCAGAAGTTCAGCATCCCGGCTGGAGACACCAGGCAGGTTCCTCCTGCAGCTCTTCCCGGTGTGGTGCGGAGAGCTGGAGAGTGATCATGTGATCGTCTCCTCAGTGAGATCCTCAGGCTGGCTCCTCCAGCTCGTATCGGTGGGTCACTGACTATCAAGAGCCACAGAAGTACTGAAGCCAAGGGCACGGCTCTGGTGGAGGCTCTCGGATTACAATACTACAGGAATAACACCCCTCAATACTACAGGAATAACACCCCTCAATACTACAGGAATAACACCCCTCAATACTACAGGAATAACACCCCTCAATACTACAGGAATAACACCCCTCAATACTACAGGAATAACACCCCTCCAAAAAATCATTAACAATCCTGTGTGCTGGGAGGATTTCACCATTCATCACCAGCCTGTGACTTCATGTGGCCATGCTCTCTCTCTCTCTCTCTCTCTCTCTGTCTCTCTCTCTGTCTCTCTCTCTCTCTACCTCTCTCTCTCTCTCTCTCTACCTCTCTCTCTACCTCTCTCTCTACCTCTCTCTCTACCTCTCTCTCTACCTCTCTCTCTACCTCTCTCTCTACCTCTCTCTCTACCTCTCTCTCTACCTCTCTCTCTACCTCTCTCTGTCTCCCCGTCTCCCCGTCTCCCCCCCCCTCTCTCTCTCTCTCTCTCTCTCTCCCCCTCTCGTTCTCTCTACCTCTCCCCTCACTCTGTCTCTCTACCTCCCCCTTCTCTCACACTCTCTCTCCCACCACCTCTCCCACCACCTCTCCCCCTCTCTCTTTCTCTCCCCCTCTCTCAGTTTCTCTCTCTCTGTCCCCTAGCCTCAGAGACTGTGCTTCAATAGGGCGAAGTCATCTGTCTTCGTTAGAGCCTGTGGCTAAATATGCTATGCATCTGGTGCTAGGTTTTCTACCCCCCACCCCCCTTTAGGCCCTGGCTGTTTGTTTGTATAATGAGAGGTTTATGCCATGAATGCATAATTACGGGGAAAACTATACACCTTGTTTGCAAACAGTACATGTGTATGCCACATACAGCTTCCATCACACAGACTAAAGAGCTGGCCTTTAACACTATTTTAAGCATTTACTGTGACCTTCTGTGTCTGTGTGTGTTTGTGTGTGTCTGTGTGTGTGTGTGTGTGTGGTGCTTATTGACTATTCTAATAGGAATGCTTTAACCTATCTGAGTGATTGTCTTAAACACAGAGATTGCTGGACCTCAGAAGGAGAGGAGAAAAAAAGAAAAGAAAGAAGTTGGCCTTTGGAAAATAAAGCTGACACTAACATCAGGGAGAAAATGTCTTCTAAATGGACACTTAACCAGCAGCATCTGAAGATGGGTGGCTTTAAGTGGGTGTTAACAAACCATGGCATTGGCGAGTGAATGGACGGAGAGAGGGAGAGAATGAGAGACAGGAGAGGGGGGGAAACGCTTGACCGGGGCGCCCTCTGGTGGGGAACCGCAGACTGCAACCAAGTGGCGCCTTGTCTTTCCTTCGAAGCTTAGGAACGGTGGCGTGAGATCCAAACACCGGCGTCGACCACGGTCCCCGCGACGGTTGGCTGGGCTACAGCTGTTCTGTACGGACGAGCGCTCGTCGCCGCTGTACTCACTGTGCTTTTGTCTTTCAACAGCTTCTCGATCACTTCGATCAGGTGCTCCTTCTGTTCGGGGTCCAGGCTGGGGAGGAAGGAGGGAGAGCAGCGTGAGAGCGGGCCGAGCACCTCAGCTAGCGTAGCACCTCCGCGCTAGCTTAGCACCTCAGCTAGCTTAGCACCTCAGATAGCTTAGCACCTCAGCTAGCGTAGCACCTCCGCTAGCGTAGCACCTCCGCTAGCGTAGCACCTCCGCGCTAGCTTAGCACCTCAGCTAGCTTAGCACCTCGGCTAGCTCCGCCGGTCTGCAGAACCCTGCACATCCTACACACATCACCTCCGTGTCTCACAGCAGGGGGGGGACCTCAACAGATTAAAGCGACATCCCTATCCCTTCCCATCGACCGCACTTCATCCCTGCGGACGATGGCGGGGCTACGGGTGACTTTTGGCGAGTGTTGGATGCAGGCCCCGGCAGAGCTGTACCTGTAGAGCTTCTGAATGGCGTGGGCCGACGTCTTCCTGACGTAGGGGGACAGGTCGCTGGCCGCCTCCTTGATGGCCAGCATCATGATGGGGACGATGATGGGCACGCGGATGCTGGACAGAACCCTCAGGGCGCTGGCCCTGATCAGCTGGTTAGGGTCCTGGGAGGGAGGGAAGGAGGGAGGGAGGGAAGGAGGGAGGGAGGGAGGTATATTTCTAGTCTGCAGAAGATGACCACAAAAAACACATTCGGAAGATGCTCATACACGCATTATTACACTATTAAGTCCACACACGTCACCATGGGAACCACCACACAAAACCTGGGTCTACACGCGACACAAGGTAAAGCACACAGTAAAGCAGAAGCATACAGCGCTCACACACACACACACACACACGGGTACAGACGCACACACACAGAGGAAGTCAAGCATGCTGTCGACCTAGCAGGGGTTGAAATGGGTTTTTCAGTACTGGGACCTGAGACTCATCAAGGTGACGGGTGGGTTCTCTAAAACATCAATGTTGTCTCGGTCCCTGAGCTAGACGGCTTCCGTTTAATGGCTCAATACTCCAGCACTACACACACACACGGACACAGACAAACACACACACACCAAATATGACATGTGCCGGCAGGTGCTATGGAGCTTACCTTCAGGGCCCTCTGGAAAGTACTGATGGACAGGAGAGCCAAGTCCTGCTGTTCCTCAGCGTACCTCACCAAGTAGACGTACACCAACTTCTTCAGCTGCAACACACACACACAAGGGTTTGTTTTTCTATCCTAGTGGGGCCTCAACCATTCACTCCCATTCAAAATTCAAGGTAGACGTACACCAACTTCTTCAGCTGCAACACACACACACACACACAGGTTTGTTTTTCTATCCTAGTGGGGCATCAACCATTCACTCCCATTCAAAATGATGTTATCTCTAACCCCTAACCCTAACCTTAACTGTGAATGTCATTCCAATGCTGACACGAATTCTAACTCCTAACCTTAAAACCTTGCATAAACCTTCTAACCTTAAAACATAAACATGAACAAAGCAAGAGCAGGAAGCAGCAACAAACAGGATTTTTTTTTGCGTTTTATCGAAATAATGCTTCATTCGCTTTTCCCATCCAACATGGCAGCCATGGTCAAACTTTAATGTGTCAGAGATAAGAAGGAAGAGGATAAAGAGTTACCAGACCGGACTAACTCAGATAGTTCCCACAGAGCGATAATATCGTCTGTTGTTTGTGTGAGAGGGGAGGGGGGAAGTTGAAAGAGTTCCGTTTGACGCCATCGGCTGAATCGTTGAAGTTGTTTCAGGGAGAGCGGAGGAGGAAGTTGGAGGCGCACACAAGGAGTGCCCTTGCCCCCTCTCTCCCTCACCCCTCCCTCGCCCCTCCCTCGCCCCCTCCCTCACCCCCTCCCTCGCCCCCTCCCTCGCCCCGTCTCTCCCTCGCCCCTCCCTCTCTCCCTCGCCCTGCCCCTCCCTCGCCCCTCCCTCGCCTCGCCCTCGCCCCCTCCCTCACCCCCTCTCTCCCTCGCCCCTCCCTCGCCCCCTCCCTCGCCCCCTCCCTCACCCTCCCTCGCCCCGCCCCTCCCTCGTCACGGGGAGGCGGGCCTGAGCTAATATTTGTCCAGTCAGTACCCGTCAGGTCGGCCAGGCCAGGGGGGGTTCAAAGGTCGCCGTTTCCCCTCACCACACTCCCCTTCCTGAGCAGGAGCTGGAGGACTGAGAGAGAAAGGTGGCGGCCATAACTGACAAAACTGTCAGAAATGTTACCTCTAGGGGGCGCAACGGTCGCTCACAATGTAGGCCGAGGCCTTACCGCAGCGGCCCGGGTTCGAATCCGAATCCGGCCTGGGGGCCCTTTGCTGCATGTCTCTCCCTCTCCTCTCTCTGCCTTTCCTGTCACACTTTGCTTCAAAACTGTCCTATGAAGCACGAAAAACGACGAAATAAATATCATTTCAAAATTGGGGTTCTTATGAGGGGTGAGGTTTGGGATCAAGGTTCAATTAAAGGTTAGTTAGCCGATAACACCGGCATCCTTTCTAGAATAGCGACATGAAAGCAACCGCTGACTTGGATCAGTGAACCAGACTGTTCAATCATCGTTGCCGTAATTACTGCTGGAATTAACGGTATCACTCACTCTAAAGGGGGACATAACCCACCTGCCCTGCAGGCAGAGGGATTCCAACACCACAAACCAGTCTATTGATCTCCACTCAAAAGTGGGATAGGGATTGAGAGCAAAACTGATCAAACATGTTTAGTTTCCCCTCTCTCTTTCTCTCCCCCTCTCTTTTCGTGTCTCTCTCCCTCACACACACACACACACACACTCACCCTTCTGTACTCTCAAGGCAGTCTAGCGCTGGCTTCTGAAAACAAAGCATCCTGATATTAAATCACACTATGATGTCAATACACTGTGTGCTCCTGTCCAGCTTTCTGATTAGATACGATCGATGCCAGGCAGCATGGGCCTGTGGTTCTGAGAGATGGGGGCGGGGGGGGGGGGGGGGTCAGAGAGAGAGAGAGAGAGAGAGAGACAGAGAGAGAGAGAGAGAGAGAGAGAGGTGGCGAGGGGGACCATATATAGAACTGGACGGAGACAGAAGACAGTTAGGAGAGAGAGACAGAGAGAGTGAGAGAGAGAAAAAGGGAGAGAGAGACTGAGGATGGATAAAGAAGAGAGGGGCCCAGAGAGAGTCCTGACACTAGCCTCACAGCTGGCGTGTGCGAGGGGGACGGGGACGTGACAGTGGGCTACCCTGTGCCAATTACCCACCCCCACCTGCTCCCCCACCCCCACCCGCTCCCCCACCCGCTCCCCCACCCGCTCCCCCACCCCCACCTGCTCCCCCACCCCCGCCTGCTCTCACTGCCCTGCCTCACTCCCCCCCCCCCCCTCTCCCCTTGAAGGCCCCCACTCCCAGCCTGCCCCCCACACTGCCTGTTTATGCTGGTCAATATTTACAGGCCAAGGCATGGGAAACCCATTTAGCGTGTGTGTGTGTGTGTCGTTTATTTCGGTCCAGAGAATTGCTTCTATTTACTTCGTGAAATGATGTATGGCGTGGAAAAACGCGCAGATAGTATGTCCAATAATGCACTTCGGACGCAATCTGCCGTGTCATTTTGCGTGGTAACACCAGCGAGGCAGCGCCAGCGAGGCAGCTCCAGCGAGGCAGCGCCAGCGAGGCAGCTCCAGCGAGGCAGCGCCAGCGAGGCAGCGCCAGCGAGGCAGCGCCAGCGAGGCTGACCTACCTCTATGTTCTTACTGGCCACATTCTTCACCACAGCTGGGAACAGCTCTGAGGCATTCTTCCCTTTGGCGATCAGCTGAAAGCAGAAGAAATATCAATTAAAAAGTCTAAATAAAAATGTGCACTATGTGTATACAGTACGATACTCAAGTACAGTTTATTGTTTAGTAACAGTTTATTGTTTAATATTTGTTTATTGATCTTTCTCATTCGTGTGGATTTAGTCCTCATCAAGTACTCATCAATGATGCAGACCTATTTTTAAAAAACAAATTGCTAATATTTTTTCAACCTTTCGAAACTATCTTCAAAACCTTTAGAAACTTTTTTTCCAACCCCTTAAAACTTTTTTTTACTACAGCCACACCAAGAATTGTTAGCCCCACCATGTATTCACATTAAAACTCAGCCCCACGACTGTATGGATTACTTAAATAGTGTTGCAAATAACCTTGACCCATGTCAGAATGTCAAAATGCAAAAACACACAAATTTACATTTTGGGACAGGCCAAGTTCAGTTTGGGACGGTTCATTTTGCACGTCGGGACGGTACTGGGACAGTGAGGAAAAAGAATAGTTGCGAGTCCTGGTGTTGTACAGTTGTGCTCACCCCAACAATCCTCTTCATGGCCTCCAGTTTGAGTGACTCCTTGTTGCTCTCCAGCATCTCTTTGAGGTCATCATTCCTGCCAGGACAAAATGTGTTTAGGAAAAACGCACAGACTGAAGCCAAATGGTATTCAAAAAAATTAAGAAAAAAAAAACTTAAAGCTAAATGCCTAAATACTCTTAACAGAACAGGCCATGACTTGATCAATTCAGGCTGCTAGCTAACCAGTTACAGTCGACGTGGGGTTCAGCCGTGTCAAATCAATGGAGAGCACCATGCCTCACATTAGGTGGACTCCAACCAGTCACGCGGGCCTCCTCAGTTATTGCACAGATGACGACAGCAATCATACAAGGTCTCCTTTAGCAGGAGATAGCTGGCCAGCCCATTAGGAGCAATGCTAAGCATGCAGGTGGAGAGACAAGGCCCCCTGTTGCCCTGCTGATATGCAGGACAGCTTCCTTCACTGATCAAGCTCACATGATGAGCAGCTAGGTCACGCTGCAGAGCGGGTCATTCATTTGACACAGAAGACTAGGGCCACTCGATGAGTGAGGTCATGTCACACACAGCCGACTAAACTCAGCCAGAGAACGGCCTGTTGCGCTGTACAAAGTGCCAAACCTGAGCATAAATCACAATGACAGGAAGAGGCCACCTCCCTCTACTTTGTTTTGTCCCAAAGAACGTGGTGAAACGTCACAATGACGAGATGAGTGGGTCTCTCGTCCGAAACACACACACACACTCTAGGGTGCCCCCTCAACCTACAGTACAGTACCCTCTGGTGTGCCCCCTCAGCCTATGGTACAGTACCCTCTGGAGTTCCCCCTCAGCCTATGGTACAGTACCCTCTGGTGTGCCCCCTCAGCCTACAGTACCCTCTGGTGTGCCCCCTCAGCCTATGGTACAGTACCCTCTGGTGTGCCCCCTCAGCCTATGGTACAGTACCCTCTGGTGTGCCCCCTCAGCCTATGGTACAGTACCCTCTGGTGTGCCCCCTCAGCCTATGGTACAGTACCCTCTGGTGTGCCCCCTCAGCCTACGGTACAGTACCCTCTGGTGTGCCCCCTCAGCCTATGGTACAGTACCCTCTGGTGTGCCCCCTCAGCCTACGGTACAGTACCCTCTGGTGTGCCCCCTCAGCCTATGGTACAGTACCCTCTGGTGTGCCCCCTCAGCCTATGGTACAGTACCCTCTGGTGTGCCCCCTCAGCCTATGGTACAGTACCCTCTGGTGTGCCCCCTCAGCCTATGGTACAGTACCCTCTGGTGTGCCCCCTCAGCCTATGGTACAGTACCCGCTGGGCTGCGCGTCCTCTGGGCCACCGTTGGTGGCGGCGTGCGTGAGGCCCTGCTCCTCCTGGCTCAGGCCGGTCGTCAGGGTGAGCTGCAGGTGCTCTGCCGACACCAGGGCCGTCCTGACCGCCCCCGCTGCCTCGGAGCGCAGCGTGGAGAACCCCCCGTCCATCTCTCGCTTCTTCTCCCCTCGCTCCCAAAATCCAACTCCGAGTTCTAGAACGCCTGGGGGGGGGGGGGGCTAGTACGCCTAGGCTGGAATGCCGAACCTAGAACACCTGGGCTGGAATGCCGAACCTAGAACACCTGGGCTAGAACACCTGGGCTAGAACGCCTAGCCTAGAACACCTGGGCTAGAACACCTGGGCTAGAACGCCTAGCCTAGAACACCTGGGCTAGAACACCTGGGCTAGAATGCCTAGCCTAGAACACCTGGGCTAGAATGCCTAGCCTAGAACACCTGGGCTAGAACACCTGGGCTAGAATGCCTAGCCTAGAACATCTGGTCTAGAACACCTAGGCTAATAGCTTCTGAGCAAACCAGTCTGTCTCCACAAGACAGGGGAAAGGCAGGTCACACGTCCATTCGCGGCGTCAACTGAAGATCAGGAGATATCTTCAATCCTCGGTGTTGCCGTGGTTGTCTTGTATTCAGCTGCTCTTCCTTCACCCTCTACAGACCGACGAAAGGGTGAGGTCAGATGAGGTCACGTGTTTTCATCTCCACCACTACGTCCACAAAGCCCCGCACACAGAAAAAGCCGTCTTCCTCTCAGCTTCTCTCTCTCCCCTTCTACCACACAGCTCCTTTCCTCTCCAAGTCCTCCGCTTCTCTCAGATGACAGGAGTCACATGGCTCCTCTCTCTCCTGACCAATGGGGGAAGGCGCTGCTCCAGATTCCACGCGGTGCCTGGTTAAGCACTTACTCCTCACGTTCTGCTTCGGTCAAACCCTGGCTGGCGTTGTCGCTCCTCGCGCTTAGGAGCTGCGGTCCTGGACAGTCCGCAAACTCGCTTCTCTCTCGGGTTCTCAAAACCCCTTCTCTCTCAGAATTCGCCAACAGCTTCTCTCTGTGGCATCCTGCTGCCTGTGGCTGCGAAGGCAGGTCTGAGTGTGTACGTGTCGCTAAATGTGTGTGTGTGTGTGTGTGTCACTAGCCACTTCCCTCCAGCGCGAGGGGAGACAAGAGGGCCTTATCAGCACCAGGGTAAACAGAGAGCGGCTTTCGTCACCCCCGCAGGACAATGCTGGAGCCCAGACGCCCGCTTCCGGGAACACCCGCCACCCTCTCCACCGCCACGCCACGCCTCCCGGGGCGATAAGACCCAGCGAAACCAGCCGCCCCGCCGTGACACCACCCGGCAAAGGACATTACCTGCTGCAGTTACTACCTCGCTGCTCCCACTGTAGCCTGAAGCAACAGGAAGTAAGCTATATTTGGATCATCGTATTCGAGTAACGACATCAGCCTAGTTCTTTATCTACTTCCCTCTTAGGTTCAACCAACACACACACGCAATCCCAATAGGCAAACATGGCCCATACTCCTTCTCTGTGTAAACCCCGATCCCAAGAAACATTCGTTAAATGTGCTGATAGGTTTGTTTTTATGAATAGAAACTGCCAACCACCATGCTTTGTCACAAGGCAAAACATTCAGCTGATAGGTAACCATAAAATGCCCTACGTAAGATAACATTTGGAAAAGTTCCATCCACGTTGCCATGAATTGTGCATAGAAACAGCAACACAAGCCTGCCACCTGGTGTTGAGAGACTGTCACTGCAAGCAAATGAACTCAGTGACGTCTACCTCTACAAGTCAGTGAGAAAGGACCAGACAGGTGAACGAATACACCTAACTCTTTTCCAGACTTTGCTCTGTTGAGCTGCAGCTAATCATGTTGGATTCACAGCTATTGTGTGCCAACAATTCAATCACTGGGTTAGGGTTTGTCCCTGATAAATCATAGTTAAAAGCAATGGTATTGTTCATCATAGTGTGGACACAGAACAGAAGTATCATTCATTCTCTGGTATTTCACTTTCTAGTCCTCCAGCCTGTCCAAGAGCCGTAGAGTCTTTCAGACATAGCTTTACCCCCAGAACGGTCACGTGAGAGAGCTCAGACAGACCTATTTAGGCCTAAACCGCATAGGCTGTACCAGATGTGGTATAACTACTCCAGCGTCGACAATGTGTGTGTTGTTCACTTCGGTACGTGTGTTATACATGTGTACTACAAAAAGACTGTGATAAAACCGAGGCAACGGAATAAACCCGTAGCTAGCCATATGCATGGATCCTCAAATGTGTGTCCTTAAACACTTCGAGTGAGGCCTCGCGTTTGGGGTTTAGAGTCGATTCCCTATAATGATAAAGTCCCTGTAAACTGACAGTACACAAACAAGATACCGTCGGGAAACGACGGTTACTTTCTCATGAGACTGGTTCAATTAGGGATTGAGCGCCCTCTAGTGGTATAACCAATTTAGATTACAGTGCACCACCAGCAATATTCCACCATCACCAGATTTCCTACTAATTTTCATGAAATGTGCACAAAACCATAACAATCAGTATAGCTAAGCACTACACAGAGACCCCTTATAGCTCGCTACAAAAATACATTATTATGGATAGAACAGCGCTGGATTGGAAGGCTGAAGTTAGCTAGTTAGCTATTAGCATAGATGGAACTGGCTAGCTGCGTATCATACACACCGTCCACAATTAAGCCACTAGGCTGCAATTAACAATGAATGTGTTTACTTTTTGAAGTCGGAACTGAAAAGTCCAAATCCAGCTCCAGGTGTAGAAGATGTGTCCATCCCCGCTTCCACGCCAGCCTCCGCTCCTCCTTGGTCGTTATACGACAAGTTATTCGTCGACATGCTCAACATTTGAAGTGTTAGAATGTACAGAAATTAAACCGTATGGAATTATGTTATCAGTCTTCAAGTCGGGGTTGCTGTCAACTGAATTTAAAAAACAACAAAGCAAAGGTAGAAGCAAAATAAAACTTTGTGTTCGGTATGGGTAACTTTTCACCCCCTGTGACTGATGATGCGTTATTGGCATACTTGGCAAGTGATTTGAATGTGTTCAAATCATTGTAATGAACCGAATGTACCAAATCACTTTCCACACATTATGTTTTCTAGGAGAGAAATGATTCACTAAGTTCTTAGACTAAATCTTTAACGAGAACTGAATTAAATGAATCGGTTCATAGAAGGGATTTGGAACGTTTTTCCACGCAGTACCGGAAGTATGAGTTGGACAACTTCATGTCACATGACAGAGACACGAGTATAGAACTAGAAATAATAGAACATGTTCACCGTGATTGTAAATCTGTATTTTAACTAGCTATATATTCCACGAGTTCTAATTTCTTAAACAGTACTGCTGAATGAATTCATGTTGGCCTTCGTGATGTTCCTAAACACACTTGGGCCTACTTATTTAAACGTCTGCGAATATTAATAATAACAATAATGATAATGTTATTTAACATTAACAATATAAAAATAAATAGTCATGTAATAGTAATGCCTTGTTAATTAATCAAATTGTCAAAATACTCAACGCTTAACCAAATTCGAAAAGTCGAAAAATGTGCATGAATTCTTTTTTTTATTTTTACATTCTGATTTATTGACTGTATATTGCTTAGTTTTTTGAATCGCAGCTAAATTGCTTCCACCTTTACCTAGATGACTACATCATCGAGCTAGGGGGCAGCCAAGCTTTACAATGAACTGAGTGAATTCAGTCCAACTCAACCCTGCCATCTTGCCGAGGCTAGCAAGTTGCATAGTACTTCTCAAGTGCTGCCCCTCCGTCTACGTCGGATTCAAAATACTGGAGATCCTCCAACTACTATTATGTCCGATTTTGATAGCAACCCTTTCGCTGACCCCGAGATCAGCAATCCTTTTCAGGTAAATTAAAATGTATAGTTGTTGTAAACGTGGCATGTCATTGTTTTACAGTCTTGTCACTCAGTCGATACAGTTGAATGTCTCCGAGTTCGCCAGGTTGATCTACGCGCTAGCTGTAGCTAGCCTAACTGCATTACTTTCTCAGCTGTGATCACATCAGTGGACCTAGCAAGGGTCATTTCGTCTTCTTTCACTCGTGAGATAATAACGTACATGGTTAAAATGGTACATGGTTAAAATGGTACATGGTTAAAATGGTACATGGTTAAAATGGTACATGGTTAAAATAAACATAGAACAAGGACATCATATAAAATAACAGCATTAATTACACATTAAAAGCAGATCTAAAAAGGTGCGTTTTAACTAATGATTTAAAAGTTGACAGGTTGGTGCAGTCTCTGATGGGTGAACTTGAATAACTGTATATAAACACTTAATCTCGGTTGTTCTCAGTTACAGCATATCAAAATATCTAGCAAGAAAATATTTCACTGGCGTTATCCCCAGTCTAGCGTCACTCCTTCAGCTTTTTCCGCCCTCTTTTGTTGGTAAGGAGTGACTGTTTGCCCTATCGCAGGAAGCATCTATATTGCTTTTACTACACCGATAGCTACAATGCAGGTCTGTAAATTCAACTGCAGTGATACATGGTAAACTATGGTGTAGAAATAGTAAATAAGAATTATTTTAAATTGATATACTTGTATACTAACTTGCTGTTAACATGACTTTCTGGTCAATGCATTTAATATGTCCTGGAGGATTGGAATGAATGCTGTCATCATTTTAAGGCCTGGGCAGATTACAAATGGCATTATCCTCATGATGATAAAAATAATACCTAGCTATGAAAACCTGTAGAGTTTCCGTAGATCTACTTTCTGCGTATCAGTTAGGAGAAAGCATTCATTTGATCCACGACTCTCCCATTTAGACTCACGTTGTTGTGGTATTTGTAGTTGTTTTTTGTTTTAAACTTGCTCCTTGCCAACTCACACACACACACACACTTTCATATTGTCGGTCATATTATGAGTTGCTTGTGGAGACGGATAAATTCTATTTTCCAGCGCTAGCCTCCACTGTATTACTACTAGGTAACAAATACATTGGATGCCTGCAGTGCTGCTGTTCTACCGTAGTCCCCACCCTTGTTTCCCAAGGCTAGTATTGATCAGTTTGTGTGTGTAAAAAACGTAAAACTATCCTACATTCCCACAGTAGTCGGTGTTCCATGGGAATGTATGTAACTCAACACCAGCGCGGTGGTGTAGTGTGTGTGTCACTGCGCAGCAATGAGTAAATTATTCATGGGGCCCTTTTGTCAAACTGTACATTGGGATTAGCCTAGCAATAGTGTACTTCTAACACGTGTGCAGATATATCTCTGAGGTGGAATAGACTGTGTTGCCATCTTGGTAATTGTGAAGAATGGGCCGACACACTCGATCAGACCTGACGTTTTCTCCTTACTCGGGTTGTGGTAATCCATCTCTGCGGGTCAGTGTTACGCTAAAAAGTCATAGACTGCTTCAGCAAGGGGCTTGTTGTGTTATTGTTCAGTTAGCGTGATTTTAGCCACCCTGCTAAGCCCAAGGCATCGAGCACCCGCGTTCCTCCAGGCCCTCCTCAATAGTTGATGGAATCATATGGTGCTGTCATAGCGACAGGTGGTGCCTGGGCCCTCGTCCTAATTGGCTACTCTCCCAGTTTGTCGATCATTAACCAAATGTCAGGCTATTTTACATTGTTGATGTAGCATTGCAGTGCAGTGTCCTAGTATTGAGAATAGGGTTTGCTGTGCCACCATTAATATGTAATTGGCCTTTAAGCTATTTACCATGGCCTAGATTTGTTTCCTCGTGTGTTAGCAGCATAGACTAAAGAAGGAACTTTTTGTTGTCCTTGACATCTAATCTAAATAAGAGATGGATAAAGTCCTGCTAAGGTTAGTCTCCTTGCTGTCCAAAGTTCTGTCCTGTAGTTTGAAACAATGTGTGTCCGTGGGTGTGCATAATAGAGCTGTATTAAAGATTTATCAAGATATAACCTGAAATATTCATGTGAGTTGCTTCGAAACAAGTTGGCTAGTAGCCTGGCTCTCTCTGTTGTAGATAGGCTAGTAGCCTTCAGACTGTCAGCAGTCAGACTGGACTAGGACTAGGACTTGACTGGACTACATTGGGACTGTTCTGGGATATTATTGCTGGAAACCTGGGCTACAGCCTGAATGACACAAGTGTAACATCTGAATGACTGCATGATTGGAAACATCTCATGGTAAGAAAACGACTTCTGTGTTAAAAGAGGCTTGTTACCTTTCAAAACAAGATCAAGACACAGACTGGGCTACACCCCCTGAGTGTGTTTCAACAGATAGTACAAACATAAGCTGAAACTCTCCGGGATGGGTTGTGACAGTTCAAACACTCCTATACACACACACACACAAAAGGAAGACAAACCACATCTCATTCTTTAGGAGTTTAATCTTAGTCTTGGAACCAACTTACATTTACATTTATTCATTTAGCAGACGCTTTATTTTTGGGAAGTCGCTTTGGATAAAAGCGACTGCTAAATGAATAAATGTAAACTTGGCTTACCCTTTCTAACGTTGGTGTGTAGTTTAACAGTAGTGTTCAGAGAAGGCTGTATGTTTCCAGGATCAAACGTCACAGGGACTAGGTACTGGTGTGGAGTCAGGTGGCTGAGCGTTTAGGGAATCGGGCTAGTAATCAGAAGGTTGCCGGTTCGATTCCCCGTCGTGCAAAATGACGTTGTGTCCTTGGGCAAGGCACTTCACCCTACTTGCTTCGGGGGGAATGTCCCTGTACTTACTGTAAGTCGCTCTGGATAAGAGCGTCTGCTAAATGACAAAATGTAAATGTAATGTGTTAGTAAAATGGTAGGATACAGTAAAAGAAGACTAGTGTTTCAAAATGTATGGCATTAGAACAGCATGCCAACAGCACATAAAGCACATTTTTTTTAAATTTCTGTCGTTGCACTGGTTGTTATTCACTGTTTTTCAGTCATCTGCCTGGCTATTTATAGGGAGCCTCTGGTGAGAATTATTGGAATCATCCCCTCTTTGCCAGTATTCAATTATAGGCTTGAGCTCAGGATGAAAAGTGCTGCCTGGCCTTGCAGCCAGGGAGAATCATTTTAAGCGAGATGGGTTATTTCTGTGTGACATTTTGTCCCCCACAGGATCCATCGGTGACACAAGTAACACAGAATGCTCCTCCGGGATTGGAGGAGTACAACCCCTTCACAGATGGCAAACCGGTGAGAAACCTGTAATGCTAGCCTTCTCTCTGTCTGTCTCCTTATACCAGTTAACCCTGTCCGTCAGGGCCGCCTATCTCAGGAAATTAGGTTGTGTGTGTGTGTGTGTGTGTGTATCAGGTGAAGGTTTTGTGTGTGTTACATTTACATTTAGTCATTTAGCAGACGCTCTTATCCAGAGCGACTTACAGTAAGTACAGGAACATTCCCCCGAGGCAAGTAGGGTGAAGTGCCTTGCCCAAGGACACAACGTCATCTGGCAGAGCCGGGGATCGAACCAGCGACCTTCTGATTACAAGCCTGCTGACTCCCCTGTTGTTGAGGGTGGAGTTTTTTGGGGGGGGTTTCAGTTCAACAGCGAGGATTCCACGGTGCGTCTGTGACACTGAAACATCTGTGTTTTCTCCCCAGGGACCGGCTGGTCTGGCTCCCAAACCAGTTCCCAGCAGCAACACCCAGCCAGCCATCATGAAGCCCACCGAGGAGCCTCCAGCCTACGCCCAGACCCAGGTACCCCTGATACCCTGCCCCCCTGCCTAGACCCAGGTACCCCTGCCCCCCTGCCTAGACCCAGGTACCCCTGCCCAGACCCCCCCAGACCCAAGTACCCCTGACACCCTGCCCGGACCCAGGTACCCCTGACACCCTGCCCAGACCCCCCACACCCAGGTACCCCTGATACCCTGCCCAACTTCCCGGACCCCCCCAGACCCAGGCCCCCCTGTCGCATACTTAATCACCCTGCTGCAGACTGATACACTGACCCTACCCACCTCTATACTGTAACCAGTTCCCTCTCTCTCCAAACCACAGAAGACATAGTATACACACACTCCCAGTCTCACTCTCTCCCCCCTGTGGTTCATGACGTCAGATCTTTTGTCTCTTTATGTGAGACAGAGAGTCTCTGAATCTGCAGCCTAGACTCCACACGGTCTCCATGGAAGATATTGCCATAGAAACAGTGTTTCATGCCTGTGTTCTCGGTATCATGCTCTTGTGGGGTTCGACGAATACAGCGGGCTAGGTACTCTAATCAAACCAGCGGTCTGACTCACTGCTGTGGTGTTCCAGCCCAGGGCAGGTAGACCATGTGGAAGCATGATGTGTGTGTGTGTGTATGTTTGTGTGTGTGTGTGTGTGTGTGTGTGAAGCGCGGTCCTGCTGAACCCTGGTGAGATCGCTGCGGTCCACAGCCCGAAGTTCCTCCCTGCTGCACGACAGGTTCAGAAGGCAATTAGCCATTTCCTAAGCGAGAATGGGAGTGTTAATTACTCTCACGCAGGAAGAGACTGAGGGGGCCTGACTCATACAGGCAGCAGAGGGGAGGTAGTGGTGGAGGAGGGTGGGAGCGCTGTTGAGGGAAAAAATTACACCCACGCTGTGACTGAACAGAGTTGAATATTAGCTTTCCAACCTCACTCTTGTGTGTCGTGTGTGTGTGTGTAGGGAGTCAGGTGGCTGAGTTGTGAGGGAGTCGGGCTAGTAATCTGAAGGTTACCAGTTCGATTCCCGGCTGTGCCAAATGACGTTGTGTCCTTGGGCAAGGCACTTCACCCTACTTGCCTCGGGGGGAATGTCCCTGTACTTACTGTACGTCGCTCTGGATAAGAGCGTCTGCTAAATGTAAATGTGTGTCGTGTGCGTGTGTGTGTGTGTGCAGGAGCAGGGCCGAGCGACCGCAGAGCTGATGAGGAGGCAGGATGAGCTGGAGAAAAAGGCGGCAGAGCTGGACCGACGGGAGAGAGAGATGCAGTCTCTCAGCGCCTCAGGAGGTACGGGCCCTGCACCAACACCTCGACCAGCATACCTCCCTCCTCCCGTCACATTCAACACACACACACACACACACGACAGTACCATAAGCTCACGTCGCATTCACTCACAAACACGTCCAAATTCATCAGGTAACTGTATTATGTATCTACAGTCCGTAGATTTATGTAAAAAGGTTGTTGTTGTTGATTTTTTTGTTTTTGAAGGCAGGAAAAACAATTGGCCTCCGCTCCCAGAGAAGTTTCCGGTGGGCCCCTGCTTCTACCATGACATCACAGTGGACATCCCTGTGGAGTTCCAGAAGACTGTTAAGATCATGTACTACCTCTGGATGTGTGAGTGACATGGTCGTCTTCATTTAGTCATTTAGCAGACGCTCTTATCCAGAGCGACTTACAGTAAGTACAGGGACATTCCCCCCGAGGCAAGTAGGTTGAAGTGCCTTGCCCGAGGACACAACGTCATTTGGCACAGCCAGGAATCGAACCGGTAACCTTCAGATTACGAGTCCGACTGACTCCGCCGTCTTCAGCCGAACATGCATTTACATAACACTTGACATTTTATTTTGTTTAGCAAGACGTTTGTATCCAAAGCGATGAACGAATAGTGCAGATCGACAGTTCTAGTCCCAAAGTTCGAAAGCATTTTCGCTGGTCGAAGTCAGGGAACTGCATTTACAAGCCGCGTCATGAGTCAGTCCCTCTCTCCCTCTGCTCCTGCTGAGAGCAGAGCTCTCTCTGTTTCCTCCTCTAACTCATGTCCTCTACTCTAACTGGTACTCTCTCCTAAGCCTAACTGGTGCCAAGAGAACTCAGACTAGAACTAATATGCTGCCCGCCGTCTCAAGGCTTCATCCCTAACCGGTCTGCAGTCTGTCACTAATGTGATTCATACTGATCTGGCCTGGGGACACAATGAAGGGAAAGAGCCATTTTTCTTTTTTTTTGTTGAGGGGGAGGGGGGTCAGAGGAATTCCACGGGCACATGACCACATGGTGACGGCTCCTGTGGGGCCTGGTTGTGTGATTGGGTCAGCTGACTGGGTCAGCTGACGGCCTCTGGGGTTTGGTCACGCGCCACAGACTTCCAGAAGGGGAAGTCTGTGGCGCAATACTCGATAAATGCACCCTCACCTTCTCTCCTCGATGCCTGGCCACTGCTGTTCTGTACGGGGTGACATTAGGGGATCGGCACCCTTCAAGGACAGACACGCAAGCCTCGTGAGATGAGTGTTAGCTTCCGAACAGAGTTTAATTCAATTCGGTGGACGCCGAGGAAGGTTCCTGAAAGGCAGCCTCGACTCTCTGTCTTCTCCCCTCCTCCAGCCCTCTCGCCCTTCGGTGTGGGAAGTGTTGGAGTTGTGTCAGATTCCACGGTGTGGTGCAGAATGTTTGGCTCTGCAGCCCTCCTCGCTCGACAGCCTGTAGGCCACATCTCTCTATCAGAACCCCAAAGTAGACCGGTGATTGTGAATTATTGAGGCGCGTGTGGCTATTTGTCCCCTTCTGCTCTCAGCTCCTGCCTCTGAGTGTTGAATTATTCAGTCTTTGCTCTTCGTCTTCATCCAACCTGGACTTCATTAGTCTGTCTTGGCAAGACACTGGACACGGGTGTGTTCCTCAGCAACCTTATCACTAACCTATCCTCCGTATACCTGTTCATTTCCATGTTCTGAAGCTAGCAGTGAGCCCGTCTTACACCAGTACTGTCTGTTCCCCTCCAGTCCACACGGGGACGCTGTTGGCTAACATGATTGGCTGCCTGGCCTGGTTTTGCGTGGACTCGTCGCGAGGAGTGGACTTTGGCCTGGCCATGCTGTGGTTCATGATCTTCACGCCCTGCTCGTTCGTTTGCTGGTACAGACCTCTGTACGGAGCCTTCAGGTAAACGCTCACACACACACACACCTGCACACACTCAAACATACAGACATACTTTAATCATGTTTCTCTCTCTCCCTCCCCCCTTTCTCTCTCTCCAGGGGAGACAGCTCGTTCAGGTTCTTTGTCTTCTTCTTCGTCTACATCTGTCAGTTCGGGGTTCACGTGCTGCAGGCCATCGGCCTCACAGGCTGGGGTGCCAGGTAAGAACAGGAAGCTGTGGGGCGAGACACAGGAAGTGACACGCTATACATATATGAGATATACACATGCACTGTACAGGTGGCGGTTTAACTTTCGCTTACTGTGTGCTTCTTCGTGTGTGATGTGTCTCGTGCTGCCCTCCGATTGGCTCCTTCACGTGCCATGTGTCTCGTGCTGCGCTCCGATTGGCTCCTCAGTGGCTGGATCTCGGCTCTGACTGGCCTGAACACGAGTGTCCCCGTGGGCATCATCATGATCCTCATCGCTGCGCTCTTCACAGCCCTGGCGGTCATGTCCATCATCATGTTCAAAAAGGTACAGCCGGGGGATACACCCTTTGCTGCTTCCCTGTCACACTTATGTACTAACCAATAAAACGTGTTTCCTTGTCCCTCCCTCTCTCTCTCTCTCTCTCTCTCTCTCTCTCTCTCTCTCTCTCTCTCTCTCTCTCTCTCTCTCTCTCTCTCTCTCTCTCTCCTCTCTCTCTGTCTCCCTCTCTCTCTCTGTCTCCCTCCCTCTCTCTCTCTCTGTCTCTCTCTCTCTCCGTCTGTCTCCCTCTCTCCCTCTCTCCCTCCCTCTCTGTCTCCCTCTCTGTCCCCCTCCCTCCCTCCTCTCCAGGTCCATGGCTTGTACCGTACCACGGACGCCAGCTTTGAGAAGGCCCAGCAGGAGTTTGCCACGGGCGTCATGGCCAACAAGACCGTCCAGACGGCCGCCGCAAACGCGGCCTCCACCGCCGCCCGCAGCTCCTTCAAGGAACCGATCTGATTGGTCCAGAAGGGTCACATGGCCCCACCCTCCTCTCCCGCCTCCCTCCAATCCACGCTCCCCTCTTCCTCGTCCTCCTAGATGTACTCACCGTGGCAACTCGCCATGGCGACGCTCCATGGCAACGCTCTGCTTTCCCGAGGGCCCCGGCCCTGTATGAATACTCCAGAGGTGCTCCCTGGTCTCCCTGAGGCATCAGAGAGGCTGGGGGCAGGCAAGCTGGACGCCTACCTTACACATCATGCCGTGGGAGTGGAGGATCTCTTCCAGAGGAGAGGAGGTTTATTCACACAGGGTCCTGAGCTCTGCTACCTTGGTCGCCCAATGCTCTCCAGTGTGATCCCCCTTATCTTGTGTTCTGTGTGTGTGTGTGTGTATGTGTGTCTGTGTGTCTGTGTGTGTGTGTGTGTCAATGTGCACATTATGTCTCTGTGAATGTTGGCCTCGAGGCCTGTCGGAGACAGAGAGATAGACATACTGCAAAGCATATGTACCAAGTCCAATTCTTCAGTTCAATCTTCTTCTTTTTGTAGTTTTTTTCAGGTTCTTAACTGTCATCAACCATCCCTTGTTTGCTAATCTAATGATAAAAAATAAGCTTTGTTTGAAGTAGATGTCCATAAACTTCCACACACCATCAACACGTTTAGATGTTGGCATTTAAGTATGTTATTTGTCATGCTAATTCAGATTAACTGTTATTTTGATCCAGAAGCTTCTAAAGGAGCATGAGAGAGAAACATGGCCTCTGATCAAGTCTGACTTCTAGAAGGTTGTCCCCTGTTGGAGGGAGGTGCTTGTGACCATAGATGTATATAAACACTAGATGTCTTACGGCGGAGTCTAGAACGTCCGCACATGGCGGCCATCTTGCTACAGTCAACTCGCTCACCCATAACATTGTGTTGAATCTACATGTACTTTTTAACTGACCATAACTTGCTCAATTTTCAACCGATTTTGAAACGGTTTGGTTTGTTATCAACGTCAGAGATGTCGGTATGCCACTGCATACTTATGAATAATTATGTTATTTTTTTTTAAATAACATAATTATTCGGTTGAAAATTGAGCAAGTTATGGTCATTTAAAAAGTACATGTAGCATCTACACAATGTTATGGGTGAGCGAGTTGACTGTAGCAAGATGGCCACCATGTGCGGACGTTCGACTCCATTGTCCGGCAACGCGGACGAGACATCTAGTGTTTATATATATCTATGCTAGTGACTACAATGAATGCTGTGCATTTCAGGACACTACTCTGAGATCCTCACACTTACATAGTCATATCTGAGGGAAGCATTGTGTGTTTGACAGTGCCCAATTTCTTAAATTTCTCAAGTAGATGATTGTTGCTTTAAGTCTTGTTATGGATGACACTAAACAGTTACATACAAAGAGACTGATAATGCCAAGTTGCACCTCAACCTTAGTCTATCGATATACTGTACAGACCTTGCACCGTTACTACTAACACTGTGTGTCAGCAGGGAGTGATTCAACAGGACAGTCTCCCGTGCCTTTATGTTGCTTCGTGCGTGTGAAGATAGGATCTTCACAAAAACGGAAAACAAAAGCACCTTACATTATAAGATTGTCTAAGTACTAAAGCATGGCCTTGTGATAGTATTATTTGATCAGTCTTCATAGTAATTGAATGGTTAGACAGTAAGAGTCAATGTTTCTCTGAAGCTCTTTGACGCTTTCTCGGCCCATGTCATGGATCATGGTTTTGAACAAGTTGGACTGTTTCGTTACTCGAGGAAGTGGGCCTCCTCTAGCCTGCATGCTTGCTAAGATAACATGCTAGCCCTCTCTGTATGCTAGCTAAGCTAACGTGCTAGACATCTCTGCGTGCTAGCTAAGCTAACATGCTAGCCGTCGCTGCATGCTAGCTATGCTATCGTGCTAGCCGTTTCCTGCCTTTCCCTTCCTTTAGCAGGAGACGTACCTCAGTCTTACTCAGGATGCTATTCATGGCCAGCTAGATCAACCCAGCACATGGCTCCCTCACACAGTTAGGCCAGCTCTAACTGTCTGGGAAATTGACAGGGAGTTGTTCAGTTGTTGTGCATTAAGCTGTTGTTGTCATGTAATCAAGTATCCTATGCTGTCAGTGACCTCATGTGCTGTATTTATCTTAAGATTGTTTTAAACAATGAGCTTGTCTTTTATGTTCATCCTTATGAGTTTGGCACACACATTATTTGTGTGTGTGTGTCTCTTGTCTCTTCACACGTGGATGTGTGTGTGCACTTGAGAATAGTGGGAAGTGCTTAGACCTAAAGTGTGTTCACAGCAGGACAGTGATCCTTCTCCCAGTGAACCCTCTGACCAGGACTCCAGTAGGCTACTGCGAAGTGACCTCCTTTTCATATAATGCTCAGTTCATATTAGACCAATACTAGCCTAGGCCTACTTCAAGTTAAGTAGAGTCCTCTCTCTCTCTGTCATTTGTGCATTTCGGAATGGGAATGTGTGTGTGTATAAGGATTATATGAGGTTGTTCTTCCTTTTTCAAATCCGAATTGAAATGAGTGACACATCCTGAATGTTCAATTTAAATTAGATAAACATTGTGTGAAATGAGAGAAAGAATGAAGATCACAATAAAATGTGAAAGGAGTTCTTTTTGAAGGTGGACTGTGGCTTTAAGTTGTACTTTTTAAATCCATGAGCCGTTTGTATGTATTATAAACACTGAGAATGACAATGATACTGGCCTGGCATCTCATGACAATAGGTGCGACTTCATGCAGCGCCGGCGTCGCATGCAGCCCAGCTGACTTGAAGCAGCCAATGGCATTCTCAGTTTCAAGTCAGCCGGCTGCAGGCAGCTGTCGGCGCCGCCGGCGCTGCATGAAGACGAACACAGCTAATGAAATCATCTGAAAAGTGACGAAGTGATGTTTGTATATTTTGTAAAAATCGATTATTGGACTGCTGAATTTCATAGTACTGTACTGATGCACTCTTGTCTCGCCTCTAGTCGCATGTTAAGTAGTTTGGGGTTTTGTATATTTATTGTATTAACACTTAATAAATTCTGAAGTACAGTTTCTTTTGAAAGCGTTGCAGTATCGTTAGTGCCGACTGTTTAACGGTACGTCCCAGTAGGGGTGAGCGGATCGATCTAAAGTATATCGATACCAACGTTGGTATCAGTATTGATCGATACTCGCGTGATTAAATCGATACTTAAGTTTCAATTTGTCTTCTCTACATTCAGTACACAACTCCCTTAGGCCTATAGTGGTTGTGCAAACACCACTCCTCTCACTTTGCTCAAACTCGCTATGCTGTGAGATGTACTCTCTGGATTGGCACACCCTCGCGGGAGCCCGCGCGAATCAAAGAGTGAAGGATTTCGTCTTGATATCGCAACCAAACGAAGGGGAGACAGAAGTCTCACATTATACTTTCTTTGTTATAGAATTCAAAAGAAGAATGTCGGTTATCTGTGTAAATATCAGATGCTATTTTCAACACAAAATCCTTAAGATTCGTCATTCAAACCGTATAGTAGCCTAACGAACGCGAACCAACATTCTTGCTCCACGACATTGCATTCTGAGGAAATATACCCCAGAAAAGGAAAGGAAATTTATTTTGTGTAGCAGGTTCAAAGTATTTCACATGGCTCTTCCTACTAATGTATAGGTTCAAGGCATATGATTTTAATGCAGTTAGCCTGCGCGTAGGGTGGGTTACTCAGACAGGTCGAAAACAACAGCCTTCTGATCCAGAATAGGCTATCAGCTGTCCTGAAAAGGGACCAAAGGTTCACATGCCTATAGCCTACAAAAGACAAGTACTAAAAACGATGTATCAACTAAGTATCAACATCAAAAGAAATGTTCTCACCATCAAATCCTTTTTTAAGATAGGAAATATTATTCTTATTGTTTAAGTCAATGAAAAAATTAAACATAATAAACCCACACCTACCATGGACTATTCTGATTTCAGACCTGTCCACCCTATACATACACATGTATTGGTATTACATTTATGCTATTGAATGTACATAATGCTGGAGTAGAAGGGAGGAAACATATGCAGGGGGAGAACATTTCATGGCAGGCCTTGTTTTCCATTTGATGTAAGTGCAATGCACTCCCTGATAACACTGACTAGGAAAGTGTTGCATGCCTGAAACTTGCTGTGGTTACTCATACTAGTGCCCTCAGTGTAAGGTAAGAATCATTTGATGCTGGGATATACAGAACAGACAATAGAGGGGGCTGCATTTCACAACAGACTTGTTGTATTCCTTCTTGCCATGAAATGCACCCCCTGCTAACTCTGACTAGGAAAGAGACACTTGCCTGAAACTTACTGTGGTTACTCATACTAGTGCCCTCAGTGTACAGTAAGAATCATTTAATGCTGGGATATACAGAACATACAATAGAGGGGGGTGCATTTCACGACAGGCTTAATGCACCCCCTGCTAACCCTAACTAGGAAAGTGTAACTTGCCTGAAACTTACTGTGGTTACTCATACTAGTGCCCTCAGTGTACAGTAAGAATCATTTAATGCTGGGATATACAGAACATACAATAGAGGGGGGTGCATTTCACGACAGGCTTAATGCACCCCCTGCTAACCCTAACTAGGAAAGTGTAACTTGCCTGAAACTTACTGTGGTTACTCATACTAGTGCCCTCAGTGTACAGTAAGAATCATTTGAAGCTGGGATATACAGAACAGACAATAGAGGGGGGTGCATTTCACGACAGGCTTGTTGTATTCCTTCTTGCCATGAAATGCACCCCCTGCTAACTCTGACTAGGAAAGTGACACTTGCCTGAAACTTACTGTGGTTACTCATACTAGTGCCCTCAGTGTACAGTAAGAATCATTTGATGCTGGGATATACAGAACAGACAATAGAGGGGGGTGCTTTTCACGACAGGCTTAATGCACCCCCTGCTAACCCTAACTAGGAAAGTGTTACATGCCTGAAACTTACTGTGCTTACTCATACTAGTGCCCTCAGTGTACAGTAAGAATCATTTGATGCTGGGATATACATAACAGACAATACAGGGGGGTGCATTTCACGACAGGCTTGTTGTATTCCTTCTTGCCATGAAATGCACCCCCTGCTAACTCTGACTAGGAAAGTGACACTTGCCTGAAACTTACTGTGGTTACTCATACTAGTGCCCTCAGTGTACAGTAAGAATCATTTGATGCTGGGATATACAGAACAGACAATAGAGGGGGGTGCATTTCACGACAGGCTTAATGCACCCCCTGCTAACCCTAACTAGGAAAGTGTTACATGCCTGAAACTTACTGTGCTTACTCATACTAGTGCCCTCAGTGTACAGTAAGAATCATTTGATGCTGGGATATACATAACAGACAATACAGGGGGGTGCATTTCACGACAGGCTTGTTGTATTCCTTCTTGCCATGAAATGCACCCCCTGCTAACTCTGACTAGGAAAGTGTCACTTGCCTGAAACTTACTGTGGTTACTCATACTAGTGCCCTCAGTGTACAGTAAGAATCATTTGAAGCTGGGATATACAGAACAGACAATAGAGGGGGGTGCATTTCAAGACAGGCTTGTTGTATTCCTTCTTGCCATGAAATGCACCCCCTGCTAACCTGACTAGGAAAGTGTTGCATGCCTGAAACTTACTGTGGTTACTCATACTAGTGCCCTCAGTGTACAGTAAGAATCATTTGAAGCTGGGATATACAGAACAGACAATAGAGGGGGGTGCATTTCAAGACAGGCTTGTTGTATTCCTTCTTGCCATGAAATGCACCCCCTGCTAACTTTGACTAGGAAAGTGTCACATGCCTGAAACCTACTTTGGTTACTCATACTAGTGCCCTCAGTGTACAGTAAGAATCATTTGATGCTGGGATATACAGAACAGACAATAGAGGCGGTGCATTTCACGACAGGCTTGTTGTATTCCTTCTTGCCATGAAATGCACCCCCTGCTAACTCTGACTAGGAAAGTGACACTTGCCTGAAACTTACTGTGGTTACTCATACTAGTGCCCTCAGTGTACAGTAAGAATCATTTGAAGCTGGGATATACAGAACAGACAATAGAGGGGGTGCATTTCAAGACAGGCTTGTTGTATTCTTTCTTGCCATGAAATGCACCCCCTGCTAACTTTGACTAGGAAAGTGTCACATGCCTGAAACCTACTTTGGTTACTCATACTAGTGCCCTCAGTGTACAGTAAGAATCATTTGAAGCTGGGATATACAGAACAGACAATAGAGGGGGGTGCATTTCAAGACAGGCTTGTTGTATTCCTTCTTGCCATGAAATGCACCCCCTGCTAACTTTGACTAGGAAAGTGTCACATGCCTGAAACCTACTTTGGTTACTCATACTAGTGCCCTCAGTGTACAGTAAGAATCATTTGATGCTGGGATATACAGAACAGACAATAGAGGCGGTGCATTTCACGACAGGCTTGTTGTATTCCTTCTTGCCATGAAAT
The DNA here is from genome assembly GCF_963692335.1 of Osmerus eperlanus. Classification (NCBI taxonomy): domain Eukaryota; kingdom Metazoa; phylum Chordata; class Actinopteri; order Osmeriformes; family Osmeridae; genus Osmerus; species Osmerus eperlanus. The sequence goes on from NC_085035.1 coordinate 2,898,667, forward strand.
GCACCCCCTGCTAACTCTGACTAGGAAAGTGACACTTGCCTGAAACTTACTGTGGTTACTCATACTAGTGCCCTCAGTGTACAGTAAGAATCATTTGATGCTGGGATATACAGAACAGACAATAGAGAGGGCTGCATTTCACGACAGGCTTGTTGTATTCCTTCTTGCCATGAAATGCACCCCCTGCTAACCCTGACTAGGAAAGTGTTGCAAGCCTGAAACTTACTGTGGTTACTCATACTAGTGCCCTCAGTGTACAGTAAGAATCATTTGATGCTGGGATATACAGAACAGACAATAGAGGTGGTGCATTTCACGACAGGCTTGTTGTATTCCTTCTTGCCATGAAATGCACCCCCTGCTAACTCTGACTAGGAAAGAGACACTTGCCTGAAACTTACTGTGGTTACTCATACTAGTGCCCTCAGTGTACAGTAAGAATCATTTAATGCTGGGATATACAGAACATACAATAGAGGGGGGTGCATTTCACGACAGGCTTAATGCACCCCCTGCTAACCCTAACTAGGAAAGTGACACTTGCCTGAAACTTACTGTGGTTACTCATACTAGTGCCCTCAGTGTACAGTTAGAATTATCTGATGCTGGAATATACAGAACAGACAATAGAGGGGGTGCTTTTCACGACAGGCTTGTTGTATTCCTTCTTGCCATGAAATGCACCCCCTGCTAACTTTGACTAGGAAAGTGACACTTGCCTGAAACTTACTGTGGTTACTCATACTAGTGCCCTCAGTGTACAGTTAGAATTATCTGATGCTGGAATATACAGAACAGACAATAGAGGGGGTGCTTTTCACGACAGGCTTGTATTCCTTCTTGCCATGAAATGCACCCCCTGCTAACTTTGACTAGGAAAGTGTCACATGCCTGAAACCTACTTTGGTTACTCATACTAGTGCCCTCAGTGTACAGTAAGAATCATTTGATGCTGGGATATACAGAACAGACAATAGAGGGGGGTGCATTTCACGACAGGCTTGTTGTATTCCTTCTTGCCATGAAATGCACCCCCTGCTAACTCTGACTAGGAAAGTGACACTTGCCTGAAACTTACTGTGGTTACTCATACTAGTGCCCTCAGTGTACAGTAAGAATCATTTGAAGCTGGGATATACAGAACAGACAATAGAGGGGGGTGCATTTCACGACAGGCTTGTTGTATTCCTTCTTGCCATGAAATGCACCCCCTGCTAACCCTGACTAGGAAAGTGTTGCATGCCTGAAACTTACTGTGGTTACTCATACTAGTGCCCTCAGTGTACAGTAAGAATAATTTGATGCTGGGATATACAGAAACGACAATATAGGGGGTGCATTTCACGACAGGCTTAATGCACCCCCTGCTAACCCTGACTAGGAAAGTGTTATATGCCTGAAACTTACTGTGCTTACTCATACTAGTGCCCTCAGTGTACAGTAAGAATCATTTGATGCTGGGATATACAGAACAGACAATAGAGGGGGCTGCATTTCACGACAGGCTTCTTGTATTCCTTCTTGCCATGAAATGCACCCCCTGCTAACTCTGACTAGGAAAGTGACACTTGCCTGAAACTTACTGTGGTTACTCATACTAGTGCCCTCAGTGTACAGTTAGAATTATCTGATGCTGGAATATACAGAACAGACAATAGAGGCGGTGCATTTCACGACAGGCTTGTTGTATTCCTTCTTGCCATGAAATGCACCCCCTGCTAACTCTGACTAGGAAAGTGACACTTGCCTGAAACTTACTGTGGTTACTCATATTAGTGCCCTCAGTGTACAGTAAGAATCATTTGAAGCTGGGATATACAGAACAGACAATAGAGGGGGTGCATTTCATGACAGGCTTGTTGTATTCCTTCTTGCCATGAAATGCACCCCCTGCTAACCCTGACTAGGAAAGTGTTGCATGCCTGAAACTTACTGTGCTTACTCATACTAGTGCCCTCAGTGTACAGTAAAAAACATTTGATGCTGGGATATACAGAACAGACAATAGAGGGGGCTGCATTTCACAACAGGCTTCTTGTATTCCTTCTTGCCATGAAATGCACCCCCTGCTAACTCTGACTAGGAAAGTGACACTTGCCTGAAACTTACTGTGGTTACTCATACTAGTGCCCTCAGTGTACAGTAAGAATAATTTGATGCTGGGATATACAGAAACGACAATACAGGGGGTGCATTTCACGACAGGCTTAATGCACCCCCTGCTAACCCTGACTAGGAAAGTGTTATATGCCTGAAACTTACTGTGCTTACTCATACTAGTGCCCTCAGTGTACAGTAAGAATCATTTGATGCTGTGATATACAGAACAGACAATACAGGGGGGTGCATTTCACGACAGACTTGTTGTATTCCTTCTTGCCATGAAATGCACCCCCTGCTAACTCTGACTAGGAAAGTGACACTTGCCTGAAACTTACTGTGGTTACTCATACTAGTGCCCTCAGTGTACAGTAAGAATAATTTGATGCTGGGATATACAGAAACGACAATACAGGGGGTGCATTTCACGACAGGCTTAATGCACCCCCTGCTAACCCTGACTAGGAAAGTGTTATATGCCTGAAACTTACTGTGCTTACTCATACTAGTGCCCTCAGTGTACAGTAAGAATCATTTGATGCTGTGATATACAGAACAGACAATACAGGGGGGTGCATTTCACGACAGACTTGTTGTATTCCTTCTTGCCATGAAATGCACCCCCTGGTAACTTTGACTAGGAAAGTGTCATTTGTCTGAAACTTACTGTGGTTACTCATACTAGTGCCCTCAGTGTACATTAAGAATAATTTGATGCTGGGAAATACAGATTGAGGGACGGCGCGCCTCTAAAATGGATCACAGAGCGACGTGGAAGACTCAACAGGGTTTTCCATAGTAACAAGGGACTCATTTATCTACATAAATACGTTTATTTGTGGAGATGTGTGCTCTTTTTTGTAGCAAAAGTTATAGAGGGGAATCACGGGATACACATTATATCAGGCGTTTTTTTCACGTGATATAATGTGTACCCACTCCCCTAACATGCAACGGGTCTGTCAATGAACACAGAAGTTACAGAGGGGATACACATTATATCAGGTGAAAAAACGGTCTGATATAATATGTATTGATACGTATAATGAACAACTTGAGATAATATGGAGATGTCTGCTCTTTTCGAGAAAAGGTTACAGAGGGGATACACATCATATCAGGCAGTTTTTTCACCTGAAATAATTTGTATCCTCTCTGTAACTTCTGTGTTCATTGACAAAGCCTTTGCATGTTAGGGTAGGGGGCATGTGTAACCCACACATTACCACAAAGGTCACCATATCTGATCTCCACAAATTAATGTATTTATGTAGATAAACGAGTCTCTTGTTACTATGGAAAACCCTGTCGAGTCTTCCACGTCGCTATTTGTCCCATTTAAGAGGTGAATTCGAAGTGCAGCAGTTAAACTCTGCTTCTCTGAGTTCACGCGCGCTCCCGCGGCCAGGGGATGCAAATCCTGGCGGGGATACGTGCCTTGGCACAACACCGGCGTGCACGTGCAGTAACATGATCCAGCAGCACACTATACTAACAGTATTAATGACAAAAAATGTTGTCCTGTGTTTTATTATGATCATAATCATGATCAACTAATCACAAAATCATTCAATGATCATGAAAATTCAAATTAGCATATTGATGATGCATTCACTTCATAAATTATGAGGCATTGCTTTCCCCTACACGAAAGTAGATAAGATGCTTTTCTAAGTAAGAAGTATTTGTATTGGTATTGGCAATACTGACCCTGTATTTATGTTGCAGTATCGCACACCCCTAGTTCCCAGAGTAGGCTACAGTACCACCTGAAGCCCACAGGAGGTCGGCACCAACCAACAAACCTCAAACAAGCACACTGACTGGCGGTTGCTTTGTTAAAACTAGCAAGATCATTGACTGTGGGTGTTGACTTCTACAGCAGTGTACAATTCTACACTGATGCAGCATCTTAACCCTTGTGCTGCCTTCGGGTCACATGACCCAAAGGTTCACAACGAACCATTGTTGTGTTTACCCAATTGTACCCAATACAAAAACAAATAAATAGCATTTTCTTTTAACCTTCGCAATGTGGGGGGTCTGAGACAGCCCAACGGTTAAAAGAAAATTACTCACTTTGTTTTTGTATGCGGTAAAGTTGTCGTAATAAGACGGTGGGTCACAATGACTGATGGGTCAGAATGACCCGAAGATAACACAAGGGTTAAACGATGACCAAACAAAAACAGCAGACTGCCTTCCTCTTTTTAAAAACAAATATTTGTCTTTCTCGTAACGCAAACAAGCCCTTCTCATAGACGGTAGGCTTACCGTTGGGAGCTCAATGAAAGAGGACCGGTAAGTGTTTGCAGTTGGCGTCTCATGGATTCCAGATCAACTTCATTTAGGCTATCCGTTTGAAACGGAGCACAAACGATGACAGCGCGGTGTATGGAAGCAAATCGTTAACAAAATTTGAATTTTGGTAACGATTTGCTTCCATAGCGGTGCGACAGTGAGCCTGCGTGGAGTTTGGCACGCGGCCACCACCTCGTGTCGATCTTGACGAAGACCAGAGACGGCGCAGCAACAAGACCCCAACAGCTCCAGCGCATCAAGATGTCACACGGTCCCAGCTAGAACTGAACAGGGAACGACCAGGCCCACCCAGGAAGTCACTGTCAAAGCATCACTGGAAACCAGGATGTGGATAGGCAACAGGCAAAGCCACAGGAGGGGTGTGGAGGATGGTTGAAGAAGAAGAAATAAGGCTGGGTGATGTTTTTGTTAATGGATCCCTCGCTTTCTCTTCTGTCCTCAGCTTGCCAAAGGCCCAATTTAAGCGACAGGATCTTTTGTGAACGTGTCAGCAGCGCATCGGGTTCAGAGGTCACCTTGTTCGAGTCATTGTGGGTTATTGTAATAAGGAGAGGAACAGTCAACCCAACACATTCCTGTCATAAGCTTTCCTCCCATAGGGCCTAGTCCACCACATACACACAGTCCCATCGTAGGAGCATTCACCATCTTTCAATGTCTCTCTCTCTCTCTCTCTCAGACTGTACGGGTTGAGTAGACTGTGCGTACACTTGTTGAGAAGCTCTCGGTGTAACTACTCATCCGTCTGCCCTCCGGCCTTAACTGAAGGAACTGTGAGATCTGCCACATGACCACGAAACACTGTCCAATCTGGAAGTCATCAAGTGTTGTGTTTAGTTAGTTAGTGTGAGAGAGAGAGAGAGAGGGGGAGAGAGGGGGAGGGAAGGAGGGAGAGAGAGGGAGAGATGAGGAGAGAAAGAAAGATGTGGGGAGAGAGGGAGAGGGAAGGAGGGAGAGAGGGGGAGAGAGGGAAAGATGTGGGGATAGGAGAGAGATGGGAAGAGAAAGGAGAGAGAGAGAGAAAGAAGGGGGGGAGAACAAAAGAAAAGGAGGGAGAATGTTCTGGGGGGGGGGTGCGGAGAGGGGGCCGTGCAGGAGGCCGGAGGTTTTCACTGCGGTCAGACTACGTTGAGGGAGTTGTGGACACACACATACACAGGAGGACGAACGCATGTAGGAAACACACACACACACACAATCTCCCTTGTGTGATGCACTTCCTCTCGGAGGGTCCACACACGTGGTCCACGCAGGAGGGTGAGGAGCGAGGGGAGGGGTGTTGAGGAGCGAAGGGAGGGGTGTTGAGGAGGGTGAGGAGCGGGGGGAGGGGTGTCGAGGAGGGGTGAGGAGCGGGGGGAGGGGTGTCGAGGAGGGGTGAGGAGCGGGGGGAGGGGTGTCGAGGAGGGTGAGGAGCGGGGGGAGGGGTGTTGAGGAGGGTGAGGAGCGGGGGGAGGGGTGTCGAGGAGGGGTGAGGAGCGGGGGGAGGGGTGTCGAGGAGGGTGAGGAGCGGGGGGAGGGGTGTTGAGGAGGGTGAGGAGCGGGGGGAGGGGTGTTGAGGAGGGTGAGGAGCGGGGGGAGGGGTGTTGAGGAGGGTGAGGAGCGAGGGGGAGGGGTGTCGAGGAGGGGTGAGGAGCGGGGGGAGGGGTGTCGAGGAGGGTGAGGAGCGGGGGGAGGGGTGTTGAGGAGGGTGAGGAGAGGGGGGAGGAGTGTTGAGGAGGGTGAGGAGCGGGGGGAGGGGTGTTGAGGAGGGTGAGGAGCGGGGGGAGGGGTGTTGAGGAGGGTGAGGAGCGAGGGGAGGGGTGTCGAGGAGGCTGAGGAGCGGGGGGAGGGGTGTCGAGGAGGGTGAGGAGCGGGGGGAGGGGTGTCGAGGAGGGGGGAGGAGCGGGGGGAGGGGTGTTGAGGAGGGTGAGGAGCGGGGGGAGGGGTGTTGAGGAGGGTGAGGAGCGGGAGGAGCGGGGGGAGGGGTGTTGAGGAGGGTGAGGAGCGGGGGGAGGGGTGTCGAGGAGGGTGAGGAGCGGGGGGAGGGGTGTTGAGGAGGGTGAGGAGCGGGGGGAGGGGTGTCGAGGAGGGTGAGGAGCGGGGGGAGGGGTGTCGAGGAGGGTGAAGAGCGGGGGGAGGGGTGTCGAGGAGGGTGAGGAGCGGGGGGAGGGGTGTCGAGGAGGGTGAGGAGCGGGGGGAGGGGTGTCGAGGAGGGTGAGGAGCGGGGGGAGGGGTGTCGAGGAGGGTGAGGAGCGGGGGGAGGGGTGTCGAGCGGGGGGAGGGGTGTTGAGGAGAGTGAGGAGCGGGGGGAGGGGTGTCGAGGAGGGTGAGGAGCGGGGGGAGGGGTGTTGAGGAGGGGGGAGGGGTGTCGAGGAGGGTGAGGAGCGGGGGGAGGGGTGTTGAGGAGGGGGGAGGGGTGTCGAGGAGGGTGAGGAGCGGGGGGAGGGGCTCTCTCTCTCTGGAGGAGCGAGGCCGCGTGTGGAAGTCGACACAGAGGGCTTGGAGATGAGAGTGGGGGAGCGGGCGGCTGGTCCTGAAGTCTCCCTGACGCATCTGAAAGCAGTGTGATACTGTCTTTAGTTCTGGATCAGTGGAAAAACTGATCACACAGCCTGGAAACACAGCCACCCCCACACACTCAGACTCTAACCAGGCTCTCAGCCACTCACCACGGCCCTCCCTCCTCCACCCTCCCTCCACCCGTCCTCCCCTCCCCCACCAAGCACGCTGATAGCCACAGAGGGGGCTTGGTTGGATACAAACTCAGACCGGACCATGCTGCACTCGTGTTCATTATCTTTATTGATTTGGCAGAGACACATTGGGACATTGAGATGACTCAACAAACTCCAGTTCTGTGGTTGGCATTAAGGCACCTCCCTGAAACTAGGCTCACACAATAATTATAATACTTCATTTGTGTGTAGCCTTCAGCCACTTCCAAGCTCGTAGTCCACAGAGTTTGGGATGCCTATTAAGGAGGACCCGAGAGAGACCAGGCCAGCACCATCGTTCAAGAGAGCGTGGGTTGGGGTCGACGGGAGGTCATCTCAGAATTCGCAAACATGGAGGCAAGCAGTCTCTCTCTCACACACACACACACACCCACCCTAGTTCTCGGTTTGCTCCTATGCAGGTTTTTGTGAAGCATCGCCGGAAAAAACGTCCCACCAATACATTTCAAGGGTCCAAGAACACAACAATTGGTCATTTTAATGACAGTACATTCTGTAAGCTTTGAGATCCATGCAAAACTAAGGCCTTTTCTGTGAGTAGTTTATTTAGACTGAGTAGTGGTTCCCTTAAGTTACTCACATAACCTGGCTTATGAACACTAGACTAGCTCCAGGTTTACTGGTCAGATGAGAACTACAAAAGACCAGTATTTCAAGGCAAGAGTGACATAATCGACACAGCGGCACAAAGGCCATTCTCCTCCGATCATTCCTATGTACAGTATATACACACTTATTTACACAACACACAGCTACAGGAAATCTGGTACTCTTGCACCCACAATGAAAAAAAAACACATAACGACCAACACACGAGACAGACGTACAGCACCTCTAGTGGCAGGAGGAGGAAGTACACACATTGGAAAGAGCTTGGCACTGTAGAATTCTCTCCCACATCGACACAACACACAAAATCGAAGAGAGTCAGTCTTAGTGGTAAACATCGCGACGGGCTCTCTCTCTCTCGGACTGACAGCTTGGCCCCCCGAGGCAGGGAGGGGGGGGGGGGGGAGGAGGAGAAGGAGGGGAAGCCTGATCTTTCTCCCGCGAATCTCAGAGAAGGCAGATGAGGCTCTTGCCCTCCTCGATCTCCTCCTGCACCTTGTCGCTGGACGTGGCGATCTCGGCCTGGGCGGAGAACACGGCGCACACGAACGTGAGCACGGTGCCGCCCATGGCCGTGTAGAAGGCCCAGCCCATGGAGCAGAGTCCGGCCTGGTAGGGACCGGCGTCCGCCCCGCAGTACAGCTGCACCTTGTCTGAACCCCAGCCCGCTGGGTACAGCATCAGGCCCAGGATCAGGAACAGACCTGGGGGAGGGAAGAGGGGTGGAAGGGGGGGGGGGGCAAAGATACAAATACCATGTGAGAATTTAGGTTCATCAATAAAAATAAATAAAAATCTCCAGGCGTTAACATTCTCTGGTGCGAAAATATTTCCTGTTCCAGAACCACCTCAGCATACAGATATCCCCGCGGACAGGAATGTTACAGTGGGCAAAAATGATTTCCTGAGCGTTGCTTTCAAACGTGTCTCAGGATTAGGAAAACAAGACCCTCCAAGCAGGAATCCTGGCTTCCCCCCAAAACCCAAAACGGCGACCCTCGGGTCGCTGCTTGACACGACCAGGGGTTACACGACACGCACAACAACAGGAAAAGGTAGCCAGAGGGGGTTTTTCCACCCCCAGTTTCTGACTGACCCTCCAGCTTCCTGTGTCTCTGCTTAAGGACCGGGTCACTTCCTGTCGAGGCCTGACCCACTTTTAACAAGGCCCAATCTCAACACCCCTGTGGTCACACTCTCCTCCCCCCTTCCCCCCCGTTGTTGATATACCACACTCGGTTTCAACACCCCAGCCAGACACTGCACTGTTAATACCCATAATTCAACACTTCACCAGTTAGACCTACCAGGAAGTATAATAACACACTGTAACATATGACTGATGAGAACAACCTCCCAACATTCCTGTCATATAAAACCCATGCATTTTGGTTAGTCATTTACTAGCTATTTGTAGCACACATTCATAACCTTACTTGACATATTACAGTGCAGTGAAGCTAAGCTAAGCTACTTTGTGCACACCGTCCCCTCTGGGTGCAGACCCTCTCTGGTCATCCCTAGTCTGACCAGTGTCCCTGCCAGGGTCCAGGGAGGCTCCAGCAGCCAGGGTCTGAGGGAGGCTGGGAGGTTGACCAGGGCTACAGCCACTCCGTCATGGCTGCTCCCAGACGTGGACCCACTGCAGCAGTCACAGTGCTGTGCGTCTACCAAGCCCAGAAAACCCAGGGCCACACTCTCTTCTCTCTCTCCTCATCTTTCTTTCTCTCTCTCTCCTTTCTCTTCCCATCTCTCTCCCACACATCTTTCTTTCCCTCCCCATCTATCCCTCTCTCTCCCTCCCCCTCCCTCTCTCTCCCTCTCTCTCTGCAGATCACTCGGCTGGTCTGTTTGCCTGCAGACGTCTGAGTCTCTGGAGGAAACACTTAAAATAATATGATTACAAATAAAGACTGGGGGGCAGAAAGAGAGAGGGATGGAGAGAGAGAAAGAAGAGAAGGCCAGAGGGGAGGCAGGGAGTAAAAAAAAAAAAAAAGATAACAATCAGCGGTTTCATACCGTTTGTCTGTTAGGATGGTCCTCCCTCCATCTTTCTACTCCTGCTCTGTTTATTTACTCTAGCAGATGAAAACAAAAGGGGGGTGCCGACACAAGCTTTCCACTTTCTCCCTCTTTCCTTCTTCCACTGTCTCTCTTCTCTCATTCCCTCTACCTCTTTCTCTCTCACAGCGCTCCCAATATCGTATTAAACGCGGAAATGAAAACTAGGTCATAAATTCTTTCCACATGTTGCTGCGTTGCCTTGACGGCCAGACTAGCTCTGCTGACGGATTGAAGGTATGGTTTCAATTGTACAAGCCTCCACCCCACACGACCCCACACACGACCCCCCCTCCCCAACACACACACACGCAGCCCTGGAACCCTAACCTAATATCCCTGTGCAGACCCCACCCTTCTGTGCTGCACTCCGCCTGAGCTCCATTCTCCTGTACAGTCACTGCTGGGCCGCCGTTGATTCTCAAACAGGAAGGACCTAGCCTCCCTGTTCAGCCTCTTTCCTAGCCCTCTACTCCGACCCCCAGCCACAACCCTCGGCCTCCTCTCAGGACCCGGGAAACCTGGCTGCATACCCCCCCGCCCCCCCCCCCCCCCCCCCCGCTCCAGGAAACAGACCAAGAGTATCAGGACAGGAAATGGAGAGCAGAGGAGGAAAAGAATCGAGAAAGGGAGAGACAGAAATGGACAAAGTTGGGAACTAGAAACGGAGAAAAACGATAAAAAAAAAAAAAATTGAGCACGAGTGAGCGAAGACAGCGGTTGGTTCTTCCACTGGAAACTTCCCGTCTGGTGCTGCGGACGGGGGAGACCCAGAGGAGCTGAGGTCGATCCCTGAGCCAGCCTGCCCGACCAACACACTGATATTACACACAGCGTCAACATCTCTGCCTGACTACAGGACGAGAGGGGGGAAAAGGGTTTCTCTGTGGAGAGAAGGGAGAGCCCTCCTCTCTTCCCCTCCTCCTCCTCCCATCCTCCTCCCCTCCTCCTCCTCCCCTCCTCCTCCCCCTCTCCTCCTCCTCTTCCTCCAGACAGGGCAGAACGACCTCAGCTGGGCCCGTTTAAGTCGGTGTATAAAAACAAACAACATGCATCGTTCAATTTCCATCCAGCTATCATCTAGTGACGCGGCCTGCACACTTCCTGTGCTGTTGAGCTTTCGACTTTGTTTTCTTATCGCACGCCCGCACACCTGGTGGCTCACTGGATGGGCTTATCGGCCCTATCAATAGCAATCACATTCATTTCCAGTCGCACCCAGAACCTCGCTACTCCCTATTGGCTCGGCGCTGGATATAATCCGGTGCAGTCATCGTCACGGGCAACAACTGCTCTGTCATCACCCACGCCTACGCCAAGGTCATAGTTCGCCGTGACATGGCCGATGACTCATGCGGTAACGAGAAACAGAGAGAGAGAGAGAGACCGAAAGAGGGAGAGACTAAATGATGTGTAGTAAAAGTATATGACACGTCAAGCTGTACGGTTGGAGACACCTTTACTGCCATGTTTGTTTGTCGTCTCAGACCTTCAACTCCGGGTCACAAGTGTGTGTGTGTGTGTGTGGCCTCTGGACACACAGTTTGCAAGAGTTTGACCTTGACTGCTGGACCAGACTGGCAGTGGTCTGCTGAAGACATCTGGTTATGTAAGCAGGACTGTCCTTCCCATCAACAGAACACCACCAGTCGCTCCCTACAGCAGGCTGCCTGCTCTAGCACTCTGGGACTTCCACCATCCGTCTCAATACTGTGTGTGTGGCTATGTGAGTGCTTGCGTGTGTCTGTGTGATTGCGTGCTAATGTGTGTGTGTGCCTGCTTAGTGATGTGTGTGTGTCTGCTGTGTGACGATCCTCTCATCTGAGATCAACGCTCCCCCCCCCAGAACATCTGGCGTCCAACTCCGCCTCGCTCATCACGCCCGGGTCAGCCCGCTCC